>NW_010253282.1:30451-67876 GCF_000690775.1 Eurypyga helias | reverse complement strand
GCACCCTCGGGGTGGGCGGGGTGGCCCGGAGGTCCACTGGTGTCAGAGCCCGAGAGAGGTGCCATTTAAGGAAAAACAAGGACTTTTGGCAAGGTTGGGAATGCCGGATTTACCCCCAGAAGGGCAAAGGCGGCGCTGTGGAGCTCGGAGGTGCCCCCTCAGGCTCCCACTCGCACCCCGTCGACCACCCTGCCCTGCACCTCCAGGTTGAGGACCTGTGGGCGGGCGGCTTCGAAGGAAGGAGATCTCCAGGCAGAGCCAGACACCACGGTGTAGACAGAGTGGACTTGTAAACGCTCGGTCCCCCGCTTCGATTGCTCTGGCCGGGCAAAGTCTCCATAAAAGTGCTTGTAGCAGCATTCAGGGAGCCCTGCATCCCCAACACAGCGCCCATGGATCATCGACCACCGAAAAACAGTTCTTCGGAGACTGTGCTCTGGCAATCGCTGTACAATGGTTCCTTTCCAGGAAAAGTAAGCAATTCTGGAAATTGTTTTAACAAAATGCAATTTTTAGTTGTTTGGTCCTCAAATCTAGTTCTTACAGCTGTAATTAAAACTCCATCTTGGGGAGGGGCTGCGGATCAAACCTTGAACTAAAAATTCCCCCAGTAGGAGAATCCATTTAGTTGACAACTAATCCCTGTTAAAAGACACAGGAATCATTTTCAGCATCATCCATTTAACTGAAAATACCTACAGTGCAGATACGTGTGGTGAGCCAGGTCCCCCAGCTGGATGGGGGTGTAGTCAACAAAGGCTGTGAGGTCACCAATGCTCAGCAGAAAACATGCAATGTACACCCAACTGTTTTTTCAACTATTCCTTTTGTCTTCTCTTTATTAAGTACTTTGTCTCATTCTTGTCACCTTCAACAAAAGGTAAATCAGATGAAGGGTTTAAGCAGAGATGTTTATAATCTTGGCAAGTTCAGGGCATGTGTTCATTGGTGCGATGGTGGCCAAGGTAGCATGAGCAACTTCAGAAGTGATAACCCGCTGGCTGGCTGGCTGGAGGGAATGGAGTGCGCGGGTAGAACCGAGCTCATGCAGCCTTTTCCTTTGTTCTTAATGGGGTACAAGAGTCAGTGACCACTTTGTCAAAGGCAAAATGGCCTCAAGGACATTTGACCTTTGAGCTTGAAGTGCCTTTTATATCTTAAGGCTGTTTTGTGATCTGGCTCACCTGCTATTTTACGAATCTTGTAAGGTAGAAATGGAATTGGAGGGCATGTTTTCTCCTGAAATGAGAGAATGAGCTGATCAGGCTTTGAATGAAGGTGAGTAGTATTGGAACAACCTTCACTGCTAGAATAAAGTCAGATATCCCCTGTCAGAGTCCAGGATTGTAGAAGGGATATCTGGATTGTTCCAAAGTATATTGGTATCCGGCGTAATCTTGAGAATATCGAGTCTTGTTGGGAATACTGAGCTGTCTTCTTAAACACTCTGAAGATGGCAGCTCTCAGATGCATATTAAATTGCTTTCTCTCTGTGGATCACTGATAACCACTGTCATATGACAAGAAACAAATATTTGATATCTGAAGAATTCTGCAAAGTGAGAACAAACAGAAAGCCTATATCTCTAAATACCATGAATATCAAAGTAATCCCACAAGAAGCGAGAATTCTGAAGTATTTCTATTAAACTGCATAGTCTGGTGAAGACTGATCATGACAAGTAAACAAAACTCCAGTTCTGAGCATTGGGTGTTGAGAAAGAATAGGAGGTGGGTGGAGAGAGCTCCATCTTCACCATCACAGAAGCATGAAAATACAAGGCTCATTTCAGTACCCTGAGATGTTCTGTTGCAGAAAACTGACACAGGGGATGCTCACATAGTAGTGGAGCAAAGTTTAAGGATGAATGCCTCAATTTTACTGACTGTTGTAAAATGCATGAACAATTGGAAGAAATTAAATTGAAAGTAGCAATTGTTGCACATGCTGTGACTTCTTCAGCAAATGAGCTTTTGCCCCTTTTTTTGAATTTCCCATGTTGAAACAGTAATCGGAGTGCAGCAAGTTATCTTCTTCCTTAGTCAAATGGTTGTCAGTGATGAAGTAAATAGACACAACTGCATTAAGCATAAGCAAATACCCACTGATTCAGATGTGATGTTTCACTTGCTTATGGTTTGCAAAATTATTTTTTCTAAAAATGAACAGAAGCATCAAGCATCAGGGAAGTCAAAGTTCAATGTTCTCACTTGAAGCACAAAGATTTGTTGTAGCCCACTTCAAAGGAAATATATATGACTCAATATTTTAACAATTTGCCTATGCACTTCTGTATGTTTTTCCAATATTTTATGAAAGGCAATGTTTACCTCAAAATGTCAATATTTTAAAAACAATACGGTTACTTTTCTTAAATCTCATTTCAAAGTGCTTAACTTTCCCTGTGTTCACCATTAGAATGGAACACCAGCTATGCTATAGTAAACACTGAAGGTCAATCTCTGTCTTGACTGTTTAGAGCAACTTAAAATTGACAACCTTTATTTAGATTGCCAGTGTTGTTCCAGTAGCTCCTGGCAGTGCCATGGGACTACTGCTTATAATCTAGGGCCAACTGAGTGATTTTTTTCAATTGTTTTTTTCAAATTTTCATCCTAAACAGAAAGTAAACTTCCAAACATGAATCTGGTGATTCAGGCAATGCGAGACATTCAAATTGAACACCTTTTTATACTTAGCAGCCACTACACTTTCAGAAAGCACTGAAGCTCTACAGGTATTAGGCACAAGTCTGATTTTCAAATGCAAGATTGGTTAGCCGTGTGGGAACAAAGGAAAATAAGAGGGTTTTTTTTAGGCAGTTCTAGTAGTATTCATGTTACCTGAATGGCTTTGGGCAATAAGCTGCGGTCATCCAACCTGACCTCTACCCATATGGCATCAGTTTGAATCTTGTGAGGAGTAAATATAACCCTGTATATCAAAGGAAGGCGTGCATTTCTATTATGAAGAAATATAAGTGCATCAGATAATTCAGAAAGCCTGGAAATAGTATGTTTACTACAACTTTAAGAGGTAGAGGGGTGGAGACAGCCATGAGGATGAAACAAAATTGCAGAATTATGGAAGCTGTTTAAAGGAACAGAACTGCAAACATATATAATAGAATATTAAAAATAAAAAATTCAGATGAGGGGTTGAGCACTGGAACAAGGACACAAAGAGGCTGTGCAGCCTCCATCGTTGTAGACATACAGTCAACTGGCCAATCAAATCCTGTAAGCTCAACTGGAAAAGGAGCCCTGAGCGACTAGAACTAACTTTGAAATCAGCCCTGCTTTGAGCAGGAGGTTGGCCTAGATGACCTCCAGAGTTTCCTTCCAGACCAGATTGTTCTGTGATTCTATGAAACAAATCAAAAATGGTTCCTGGAGAAAACCAAAGAGACCAAAGTGGAGAGGAAGAAAAATTATCATAACTACTAAAAGAAGAAAGATGTAGGGTAAAAAAAAAATCAGGACAAAGTGGTCTTAGGCTACAAAGAAACATAAGAGGAAGAAAAGAGAAGCAATGGAGAATATTTGATAAGATTTTTCAAGGCCAGAAACTATAGCCTGATGGAGCTCCAGCTAAGGCAAAGAAACTATGCTGGTTTACATCTGCAAATGCAGTCCCCAGTGATGTAATGTATTCTGACTTCATTAAATCCGCATTGACATTAAAGCTTGCTATTGAATTTAAAATGCCTCCTACATTAGTGAAATACATCCATTTACACTGTTTATTCTTTTCACTGATGTCTTTCAGCGGATATGTTTGGAATGAAGTATGTTGTGGCAATTACTTTGCAAGTGAATAAAATACAAGGATATTCTGTGCTCACTGAAACCACTTGCCTTCCTCGGGGTTTCACTAGGATTGCATGGACAAACTGAATTGCAGTTATGTCATGATTATTCAAATATTTGTATTGTACGCTCACCATGCTGCAGTAGATAAGGCTTACCAGATAAAAGAGCAGGATTTGTAAAAATGCACATTGAGTAGTTAATGAATTTCTTCCTTAGGTCTAGTACAACCTACCGCAGATTAGTTATTAAATCCTTTAACTTGTTTTTTTTTTCCACCATTTTTCTAAAGTGGTCTTTTGTAAGTGGTTTTGACTGAAAATCACAAGGGGGAAAAGACCAGCAGTACAGAAGATAGTTGTTCAGAAAAGGCAAAGGCAACATTTAAGTAAGTGAAAATGTTATTAAACATAAGACTTATGAACTAAATTTATTTGGAAAAGGTGACTATATGAAGTATATATTTTATTTCCTTATTATTGTATCTTGGCATTTTTCTGTCTTGTTGAATACAATTTAAATCTGGCCTTCAGGCTCTTTATTTACTGTTCTTGTCAGGACACTAAACCCATTGCACAAATCTGCCCAGTTTGCCGTCACTGCTCTTATTCATCACTTTGTCTCACAGTTACCCTGAGAAGTCCTAGGGGTTATATTTATACCACATATATACATACCATGGAGCCATCTGACCTCTGGCACCAGGCCAAGAGTGGTGTGAGTCCCCATTGATCAAGGCTGCTGTTGTCTGGAGCAGGCTGGCCTTGCCCGGATGGTGAGCCTTGCAGTGAGCCTGGCTTAATGCCTATCCCGTGTCCCATTCCATCTGCACCCCGCCATGCCTCCTGCACAATTCCATCTGCAGCCAGCTACTGAAGCTGGGGCTGCTGGAGCGAGATGTCCAGGTGGATTGCTGCCTGCAGGTGATTTGGTACGCTGTGTGTGGCCACAGATGGGGTGATCCCACATGCCCAGCCACTGCCACTACAGGCAGCTTTGGTTTTTCTCATGGGCCACTAGCATGATCCATCAAAACACTCTTGGCAACTGCCTTTCAGCAAGGTCTCTAGGCATACTCCAAATAACTTAAAGCCAACATAGGTCCGATGCTGTTTGCCCCTTTCTCCACTCTGCTCTCTCCTCCTTCACCTTACCCCACACCATCCTGCCTGGTCCTCAGCTTCCCTCACAGAGTGCCTGTCCGCTCACCAACCCAGCTGCAGCTCCAGGGGGTGGTTGGGGAGGGGATGATCTAGCCACAGTATACAAGGACAGCATATATGTTGCAATGAAATAGAAATGTATTGTTACTGACATGAGTAAAATAGAGGATAAATGATTGTAAGATCCAAAGAATGGGCATCTAAAATAAAATTATCACTTGTCAAGTATGAAGTAAAAAAACCCCAACCCACAATGGATAGCACAGTTGTAAGGTTTTCTCTAGTCTTGAGAGCAGCTTAGGAAGGTCTGTAACTGTGTACAGTGAAGGGTGAAGGTGTGAGGACAGAAGGGGTGCTGTGGGAGATGCTCTGGGTGAGCCAGGAAGGTCACCCTGGTGTGGTCTCATCCACTCTCTCTGGGTGGAGCTGGAGAGGACTGTCCCTTCAGCCAGCCTGGTCACTCCAGAGGGAGCCCAGGAGCACACCACTGTGTGCTCAGATTGGATGCTGAGGAGACCAGGGGACAGGGGAGCAATTCAGGGTGATCTTGCAGGTGAACCCATGAACCCACAGCATTTAAAGGGAATGAAATCAATGAAACTTTATAGGAAGCAGTAGAAATCTGTAGGCGTTCGGGCCTATATTATAAATGGATTCAATAGTAGATGAAAAAATAATCTTTTTCACTCATAGACTGATTCAAAAGCTGTTTTGGAAAAGATGTAGGGTTTGTTCCTATGGTATGGATGCATTTATGCCACTCTCTGCATTTACACTGCAATAGTTTTTGAACAATGGTGGATTACTCTAAGGTCAATGTCTGCCCATTTACTCTTTACTTAATCAACAGTAACTGAAAGTTCATTACTTGTATATTATTTAACATTAAGTCTTTTGCCAAGTTTTGTCCTGTGAAATGTAGGCTTACTTAGAGAACGAAAGGTACTGCCTAGCATACCATGTAATTGGAACTTTCTTCCCTTAGTTTTTCTTGAGACCATTTATTATTTTCAATACAAATAATTTTGCTGTATTGTCTATGAAATACTGAATTACTGGCAAATAGTGTTATTTGCAAACAAATATATGCCAGGCAATCATAGCTACTAATTTAAGAAGCTAATGATTTATCAAAATTATTTCTTCATGTTATAAGTGAAGACAGGCACTTTGGTATCATTACAAATTCCCTGGGAAGGAAAGTGAAAAGGCATATGCCAACTACGAGGTATTACACCCAGAGTTATGCAAGCACCATGGACATATCAGGGCTCAGTGTCCCAGGGCTGAAGCTGGCAGACTGCTCTGTGCTTTCTGCTAACCCTGGGGCAGGAATCCCACTCTGAACTTCACCCTGTTGTATCAGCCGAGGGAATTTCAGCTTTCAAGGGGAGGCAAGTGTAGGTCACCACATACTCGTAGAGAAGAGGGCATAAGAAAAAAACCCTCTAACCTAAGATGTAAAAGTGACCCCATACAAATCATTCAGGAAAAAAAGAATTACTGTACTGTGAAGATAAATGCATGTGCACTCACTTTGCCAAAAAAGCAAGCTTTTTTTTTTTTTTTAAGTCACAAGCACGCTGCAGCTGTTACTTTGGCTCGGGAGAAAGTATTCCCTACAGTAAAGAAACATAGGGCCCAATTCATCTCTCATATCAACCCTGTTAGTTATGCCAGTGATAATTTGGCTCACATAGCACTCTCCTAGCTACCAGCCTTTTCCAGAGTCCCACTCTGGGTAGTACCCTAAAATTAGTCCACAGTAGAATATAAATTTAACATTCCAAGACACAAACAGCAGTCATAAAATGTCAGCATCAAACTGTTAACAGCAAGTGAAATGGTTCCTATTTGAGCTAACTCAGATCTGTGTTTACCCGGTTGTATCCTATGTCATTTAGAAATGCAAGCTTTAGCAGGAACTAGACTCCTCAAAACCAGAAATTTGAGTAAAGTGTATGTCCATACGAGTGAGCTGCACAAAGACCAGAAGGATCTGAACTTCATTCACTGTGTTAGGTGCAGCTCTGTAGCGTGATAAAAAGGCATCATGAGACAGCCTCACATCAGTGTTGTGTTTCAGAGGATGTGTGAGTTTGTTTTGCACTAATTTTCACTGTTCTGACATTATAGGCATACTATATGAATGGGGAACATCACAGTTTCATGGATCTTTGTAGTATCTCACTGAGCAAGATATTCTCATTCATTATTAGAATACCATTCATATATTAGAATTCATAACTCTGAATATGCAATTGCTGAATAAAAAAGGAAAGTGAAATCATGTATAGCATTAACTGGCTATTCCTGGAAAACATATATAGAATCATAGAATGGTTTAGGTCAGAAAAGACCATCAAGCCTGAATGTTAACCTAACACTGCTAATAACACCACTAAACCATGCCCCTAAGTGCCACATCTACATGCCTTTAAATACCTCCAGGATTGGTGACTCAGCCACCTTGCTGGGCAGCCTGTTCCAATGCTTGACAACCCTTTCAGTGAAGACATTTTTCCTCATATCCAATCTAAACCTCCCCTGCCACAACTTGAGGCCATTTCCTTTTGTCCTTTCACTTGGGAGAAGAGACCAACCACACACACCCACACACACCCACACACACACCCACACACACACACACCCCCACACACACACACATACCCTCCTTTCAGGTAGCTGTAGAGAGCGATAAGGTCTCCCCTGAGCCTCCTCTTCTCCAGACTAAACAGCCCCAGCACCCTCAGCCAATCCTCACAAGACTTATGCTCCAGACCCTTCCCATTTCCGTTGCCCTGCTTTCCTTCATGTCTTGCAAGGAACGTCTAGGAAAAGAATTGTCACCTCTCTGCCAGCTGATAGTCACTGATTTAGCATACCAGAAGCTACCACCTACATTCTGTTTTTTTTCAAATACATTCAGAAAATACATTCAGAAGCTGGGGGCAGGGGAGGGGGGAACTTTTTACAAGGGCCTGTAGTGACAGGACAAGGGCTAATGAGATTACCCAGAGAAGCTGTGGATGCCCCATCCCTGGAAGTGTTCAAGGCCAGGCTGGATGAGGCTTTGAGCAACCTGGTCTAGTGGAAGGTGTCCCTGCCCATGGCAGAGGGGGTGAACCAGATGATCTTTAAGGTCCCTTCCAACCCGAACCATTCTATGATTCTGTGATCATAAATACGTGATTTTTAAATCTTCCTTCATACACTACTTTTCCCAGATGGGAGACTTCCAAGAAAACTACCAGACTGACCACCAAGAGAAAGGATGGATGAGGACTTCTATGGCAAAGCAACAAAAAGCTGTATGTAAAGAACTATGTTTATTGTACCAGACCTATATAAGCTCAACATTGAAAGTTATAGGTGAAGGAACCCTGAACCTTTTTTTGTGGGGTTTTTTTCTGTGTTAAATCTTTTTTTTTTTTTTAATCCAGTTTATATAATTCTAGGTAACACCAAAAATAATTCATTTAAGTTATATTTTCAACTGGTTTTGAAATCTATTATCTGTAAAGCTTGGAAATGTACCTCCGTCTTTACTAAATCTGAAAGATAATCTCCTGATAGCTGGATTGTACATGCTGACTTTGCAGAAAGTAGTGATGCCCTGACTGGACTAATCAATTGCATCTTCAAGGAGAATACAGAGAAATTGTTATTTTGATAAATAAATCCAAAATCCGTAGATGATTTTGGCTGAATTGAGTTTTAGATTTAGAGAACTAATGAAGGAGGAAAGTTGTTCTATCCCAGCCAGCAGTTACAGAAATCATCCAGGGGAAAATCCATGTTTGATCCTATTTCTTCCAAAGGAGATTTGATCTTGTTTCCATTAGCTGTTCAGTAGAGTAAGCTGAGCATGCTTGTAACCCATTTTCTTGATGTTGTTCCACTATATATTACATACTTTCCAGCTCTTCAGTGGAAAATCTGTTACAGTATAGCAGTTAGATCAGCTTTCTGTTGCATGGTTTCATATCTCATTAGGACAGCAACAGAAAATAAACTGAAGGATCCTGCATCATTCTTGGTTGAGGTCTGTAAGTCAACATTACTGGGCAGAACTTCTTTTCCTTATCACTAGAGTAATTTCCTCTGCTTTACTTTTGGCAGCTTGAAGGAAATGGCATCAAGATGGAAGATTTTTCCACTTCTCTGTTTTACGTTCTCTGATCATGAATTTTGAGGAAAAATTATTTAGATTAGATCTGAACAAAAGCACTAAAAAAAGAAAAGTTTCGGCCACTGAACAAAAGAGTAATAACTTTATATAGCACCACGCAGGACCCAAAAGATATGCCTGATTTAATAAAAGTTTACAATATTTTCCTGAGATGCCACTGTTCCACTTCATGTGAGACTTATAAAGTCACTTGCAGCATGTGAGAAGTCCAAAACCAAGGCATTTGGCTAAAACCAGTATTGAGAGAGTGTTTGTGGTTCCTGTAACCTAGGACGCAAACTTTAATGTTACTAGCAAAATCCACGTAACTATTATTGACAATCCTAAGACTTTCCTGCCAAGCAAAGGATATGGTGTTGTAGACCCTGTTTGCTAAACCCTGAAGCAAAATCATCAGGTCATTTCATTTAAGACCTTGGAGAGTCACAAAATGGACAATATTTGAACAACTGTACTTCGAATAAAAGTACTCTGAATTTGAGCCAAGCCACTTTCATTCCTTCTTTTTTTCTTCCTAAGACTAGTTCCCTCTTCTTTTAAACATCTTAATTTCTAAAACCAGAGAAATATTAAGCTTCTGTACTCAATAATGCATTTGTTACTAAAGAATGAGAAACCCTTAGTTCCACTGTAATAACATTAGTCTCCCACACATGCATGATGATAAACACTTTCATTACACTTTGAGACATTAATGTGCACTTTTATTTGATACTTAATAAAATTATAAGACCATTCCCTACCCACAGAATTACTCAGAGGCCTGAAAGGGACTTCAGTGGCATGCAGACCTCTTACAGGGAAATGTACTTTGCTCACATGCACACTTCCTCCTGAAAACTGCTGCTACAAAGCATGGAATTACAGAGAAGTGTATATAGTGAGTTACCTGGGAATTAGCTGTTCTTTAAGACTGGCCACATTCTTTAAGAGTGCTCACAGGGAGAAATTACATGTGTCTCTGTCATGTTTGCATTCCTGTGAAACTGTTCAGGCAAAAAAGAGTAGTTTCAGTAATTTCTGAATGGCTGCCTGTGTCTGTTTCTAGAAGACATGGACAGTCCTAGTTTATACATAATGAGATTTTATTATTACAGATATTATTCCATCCGCCATGGCTTGGCATCTTATTTTCTATTATTTTTTCGAAACAAGTGCAAATTGAGTAAAAAAAAAAGTAAAAAAACATCTAAAGTAAACTCAGTATTTGGATTTGGTAGGCAACCAAAGTAAATTATGAGTAAGGAAAGCATAATTCTTAAAACAGCATTTTGCACTAGCCAAAATTAGCAGAATACTCCCTGGAAAACCCCTAGATTAAAATACAGGTTACAGAAAGAGTTACAATCTTGTCGCCAGTATGTAAAAACATCAGCTGAATTCCATCTCTGTTCCATAGAGCAGGTGGTAGAAGCAAACAGTCTGATACAATGATCCCAACTTAGCAGGTGGTGGCATCAGTCAGGCTTTTCATAAAAAAAACCAAATTGGCCTCATCAGAAAGACTAACACTAAGTAGAAAAAAACACCGTTTCTCCTTAACATGCATTTTAGGGATTAATTTCATAAATAATTTAACCAGTTATGGTGACTCAAAAATGTGTGAGGGAGCCATCTTAATTCAAAAGTCACTGTACATATGAGGGGTGTTTGCTTACTTTCCTTAGGGTGTTTTTTTTTAATAATCTGTAGTTTGCTCTTGAAAATGAGTGTAAAGATACTGTCAAATGCCTATTACCCCGTGATCCTTCTCTCATTAGACTTAGTGGATGTGTGGGTGCACACTCTCTGTGCCTGCAAGTGTCTCTGCTCTCAGATTGCCAGGAATGACCATGCTGCTGACTGTCCTCTTCCTACATGCACTGCTCTCCATGAATTGCAGTAAGAAAATGTTACTGTAAAACATGCAATCATATTTCTTGGATGAAGTAATGTCATGTGCTCTATTATTCCCCTTTTTCTAAACAATATTTTCATTTATAGAGTTTATGAGGTTTTTCTTCTTTCTTCCAGTTCATTTGCTAAGGCACATATTCAGTACATACTACTACAAAGAAACAGACTTTTAAAATGCAGTAGATATACCTCTAAGTGCTCTTTATGTGTGGTGTGTTTTCTAAAAATTATAACTTGTTTTCAATAATTAAGTTCCTTTAAACTTTTGTTTCTAAAGGATTTTGCTGATAAATGTACTGGTTTTTTTAACAAATATACACATAAACATTGTTCTCATAGCTTACTCAAGGCTGTACACTAGGTTAAATATGAGGGGTTTTTTATATACTCATAAACTGAGGGCATTAGATAAAGTCTTTCTGATTTTGAAACATTTTGCATCCAATTTTATCAAAGGCATGCTAGGGAGAATTATGTTCTCTAGTTGTTAAAAGATAATTTTTGATAATACATAGAAGCTTTTCCTACAGATTTTAGCAGTCTACTTGGACAGTGAATGCCCTAACAATATGCTCTTGTCTGCACTCAGTAATGCATTATATAATACTTCAAGCGTAGTAAAAGACTCACTCAGAAATATGGCAAGCACATTATCTGTCTGGAAGTAGGAATTAACCCATGTTGCTTGCATGTAGAAATACACTACTATTATTACTGTATTTCTGGTTGGAAAATAATTATCTTCTTCCACATTTAGAGGATCAAACTTTTCTGTGAATTGCACCGTACTCACCTTGTGAACTCAGCCAGCTTTTTCTGGTATCTCTTCATTGTCATTTACAGGCAGACATGTAATACATCCAAGAGGGACACTTAAATATAATTATCTGTAACCTTACGAGAGTGTTTTAGTGATGAAAACTGTTAGCTTGCAAAGACTGACTGTGACAGACTGTTAGACAATCAGAAAACTATCTTACTTGGGTCATTCCTTCAAATAATGATAAAATAGCTAGAATTGATCTCTGTAACCACAGGGAAAAGCCTACAGGGCAATAGATACATTCCTTGCTTCACATGCTAAATCTGAATATATTAGGAAGACCTCTTACGGTCTAGTAAAGAACAGAACGGTTCATCATACGTATAAAAGACAGTCCTATCAGTATCGTAATGTGCATCTTGTTGCTTCTACTTTGCTCAACTTATTCCTTCTACTTTTTCATTTTCTGTTATAAAATCTTCCAGATTCTGAAAATGCTTCTGCCTATACACTTGCAAGTTACAATCACACCAGATAGTATCATAGTGGTTTTAAATTTATGTACTGCATCAAAATATTAAATACAACACAAAACTTTCATGAAAAAAAAAATAATGTTAGATTTCTCTATAAACTAGAGTATCTGCTAGGTAGCGTTACTGTCTTAAATACTCTGGACTTCAGTTTATATACTTCTCATATAAGTGGATGTCATAAAAATGGAGGTGGCAGCTGAAAGCCTCAAATTTAAGTGAAACAGGAAGGTCCTAAAGTTAGAGAATTAGAAATTGGTGTTCTCTTACAAGAAGTTTAGAAGTAAAAGTAGGCCAAATGTCATGTATCCAATGTGGGGTCTTGCCAAGAAAATAGCCTGGCAGGAGATTAGAGGGAAGATCACCTTCTCACAGCCGTTACCCCAGTGACCTGGCAGGAGCCTGGTAAAGTAGATTGCCATCAGGGTGGAGGTGAAAACCAGGCACAGAGCCCCTGGCCATCCACACTGGAGACCAGAGAGCAGGAGGCCAGGCTGGGCCACAAGAGACTTTCCTTGCCCTTACTAGAAAGCAGAGAGGGATAAATGCAGCAAACATTTCCTTCCAAATTCTCAATTACTTGAAACTGATGCATGCACTTTCTTCTTATTTGGAACTTAGTTAATTTGCTGCTGGCACACAGGCAGAAAGGTCAGCTTCTCATGGTGAAATCCTTCATGCAAAGTGAAAGAGCTATGAGCATTCTTCCAAGAAAATACTCGGAGGTATTTTTGCCCTGAAAAACTCCTGCTGGCATTTTGAAAACTCTCTGTCCTTAGATACTAAGGTAGAGGAGCGACATGCCACTGTGTGTGCTGGGAGCAGCTGATTCCAACAGTCACGCTAAACCCGACTGTTCTCCTCTCTTATAGCTCCTGTATACCCAGAAATGGAGGGGGCAAACGCCCATGTTGGGGGCCTCCAGACTGGCATCTCCAAAGAGAGCAGCAACCAGAAGGAATGCTGCGTGGCATATTCCTCTCAGTGGGTGAAAGGACCTACGGACATTAAGCTGTAGGGCCAACTAAAAGCAGTGAGAGTGAGCAACAGCTTTGGGATCCAGCCAGAAGGGGATATGTTGTTTAATCGAGTCTGTTTTAGGGGGTGCATAGAGTCCTGACTCACAGCACGATTAAAGAACACGCCTCACATTTCCCTCAGATACTCTGCAGGACTCGTACAGCAATGACAACAGACTCCACAGCAAAAATATTGACGAGATGATCTTCATGTTGTGTGAATAAATATCGTTTCCTACAGCTAGGTTTTTTAAATTGTAGACTTTCAACCACTACAGAGCTACACCATATATAATAGAAATGCAGAGGAAACAGCTTGTTTTTTCTGAATGTTGACATTAAACAGCTGCTCTATGAACATCAGCTTTTATCCAGCCTTTTTTAGTGCAGGGAGGGAGAGTATCTCAATTGTTCTAGCTTTGGTATTGGCTTGGCTGTACCAAAATCTGACTGCAGGTCAAGTCTGCTCCTGTTAGGATATATCAAAAAGCACTTCAAAGAGATGAACAATGAATGTCAGAAATTAAACTTTTTAGCAAAAACTGCCATACAGTAAGCAATCCAAAAGCAAGACTAATTAAATGTGAAAATGCAAGTGACTCCTATGAGAGAGGGCAGTGAGGGACAACTGCAAGGAGCTCCCAGCTCATTTCGGGTGGCCTGACAAAGACTTAAGCACTGCATCCCTCTCCTGGCAGGCCACGCTTTTTGTCTCTTCTAAGGGTTCCCGGTCACCTAACTGACAGACATATCTCATTTCACTCTCTGCTTGTGCTTCCCACAGCAAGCAGGAACTATAAATAGGTGTTACTGTAAGCCTCGCCCCTTGCTCAGGACCTTGGGTAAGTGGGACAGATCCAGCCACACAAGAATAGCTCCTGGTGACATTGGCGGCAATTCTGCAACTATCATCGAGGACCACAGGAACGAATTAAGTGTGAAAGAACCCTAAAAGCACTCATGTTTTGCAGAGTAATAATGTATTTTTGCTTGAACGCCAATAGTATCAAATTGACCAGTTAACTTAAGTAGGTATAGTTTCACTGAACCAGTTAATTTCGATCATTAATTAAGAATTAACTCTGTCTTGCTAGCAGTCCTAAATTTAATTCTAGTATAAATTTTAAAAATAGAAGTGTTTCCAACTGTTAAAAAGACTCTACAATCTGGTTATTAGGAAGTAAATATATTTCTTGAAATTGTACATCAACAACTATTTAAAGACATCCTACTGACTTAAATACAGAGGAAAATTTTTATTACTTCAAGATTTTTTTAAATGAACGGAAAATGATACCAGTTTCTAAAAATTGGTATTTTAATATATTTTTAAAATAATGTATTTTAACAAATTTTAAACTACTTTCAAATGCCATTGGATTAACTACAAAGTTAAAAATACTACTGATGAATATGATTAATTTTCGTGTTATTTAGTTATCTGTGTTGAATGAAATGTAAATGACTTGGCACACATGATATATAATATCATATATATAAACATTACAATATATTTCAACTGTGATGATGCGTGTGATGTTCTAGCAACCGAGTTTAGGTCTTTTTAATGAAAAATACCTCCTGAAGAGGAGTATCTGTGATCTGTATGTTGGGGTAATGGAGAATGTGTGTTTGGGAGCAAGGGCCTACACAACTATGTTTTCCTATTTTCTTGACCTCTAATACTATTGAAGTATCAGCTGAGTGTTTGGGCACTGTGACTGGAAATTCCTAGTGCACCAAAGCACATGAGAAATTTGCCACAGACTTCTGAGTTCCCAGATATTCCCAGTTCAACAAAGCACTGATCGTGTCTTCCAAGATGCTGCTTCCCTTAAAACCTGTCAATCTCAGCAGGATTTGGGGATGCAACCTTTTTTCCAAGCAGGCCATAGCACCTTGCAGTACCAGGTTCAAAGTGTGAACATTTGTGATGGTGCTCATACGTGTCAGAGTCATGTAAGAGCTTAAGCCACTCTTCAAATCTAATTACACTTCTGGGGAGGGACATCTACCGCTATAGCTATTTGTTAAAAGGGCGTACAGATGTTGCACAGGGCTTGTACAGACCTGTGCCTATGAACAAATTAAAAGCTTTTAAGATCACAGAGGAGTTTTTGAAGTTAAAAATTAGCCATGATTACATACACAATAACCTGTCACTTCTTTTACACCTCTGTAAAATACAATGCTGTCAAGAAGAAATAGTGTCCTGAAGAAATGCCACAACATAACTTTATACTTGCTTAAACCATGCTTCCAGAGCTGCTAGAAGTTGATTATTAAAGTACATGTCTTATTTTGAAAGAGCTATTTGTTGTTATTTTGATTGACAATAAAGTCTCATGTAAGACATAAAATTACTTGCAGCACTGCAGGAAAGATGGAATTATACAACCTATTTTTTTCATTTATGACCACCAAATACAATAAAGCTAGTTTTAATGAACATCTAGTAGTGTTAAAATATATTAAGATAAATGCACAGCAGCATTCATTGCAAGTATTCTGCTTTTTTATGTGTCACTAAGAATTAAATTAGTGGAATGTGCTTTATTCTCATCTTATTTGTTTATTTATTTTCCTTGTTCTCCTGGAACAAATTCAAAGACAGCTCAAAGCTTCTTAACATCGTGAAGCAACACTGAGTTTTGCTGCCTGAAAAGTCAGGAGAAAGTTCACTTGTGTCTCAGGAAAGGGCAAAGGAAGGGAGGGGAAGGAGGAAGAATTTCGGAGGGGAGCCAGAGGAAGAGCTGCAGTGAGCCAGGGCTCCTGCACCAGGCCCTGCCATGGCGCATGGGGAACCACGCTGCTGTTGGGGACTGCTCCTTGGCGGCTTCAGAGCTGCTGGTTTCAGACGCCCTTATGTAGGCCGGGTGTGGTACGGTGGCTTTTCTCATCCCTGGCAGTGTGTGGCCTTAGGTACCTCTGTTGGTATCTTCAGCTGAGCCTGTCATCTGGATGCTGAGGTTTGCAAATGGCTGTCGACTTGTAAGGCAAGAGAGATGTTGGAAACAGGGATCGACTGGCATTCCCCATCTTTGTGCTCATGCAAGAGCCCTATATGCTAGAGAGAGTCTGCTGATCTTTGTGACAGAGGATATAACTATTTAACTTGATTGAATCCAGTTTGTTGGATAAATACTAAGCCTACTACAGCTGCTTGCTGCAAGGAGTAGACCAAATGACATAAACCCACATCAGCCTGCATGGGGTTTGCACAGCTGAGTGGAGTAGAAACCAGGACTGGTAAAAAATCTCCCCACAGTAAGGAGAGAATTCCTTACAAACATTCCAGTTTAAGTTGATAACTCCTAACATATCTAATTTTTCTTCTTTTTTTTTTAAAAAAAAAGGAAAGAAAGAAAAGGATAGCTTTTCCCAACTTATTTATTATTTTGCACTGTAATAAACCAAGTGCCAGGAGTCATCTGGTATCTTTTTAGGATAAGTGAGGATGGTATGTGCACAATCTGATCAGCACAGAAGCTGCAAGGGAAAAAAACAAATTCCATTTGGAGGATCTAGCTTGTAAATTGTGGAAGTCTCTAGTGCAGTCCAACTTTTCAGAGGTTTATAATTGGCCAAAATCTGGGAGAATGCAAAAGCCAATCCACTATCATATATACCATGTCTTTTGTCCATGAAAATTCCTTTTAGGTGAGCAGCATTTTTTTCAGCAAGTACAAAGCAACTTACTTTTTTCATAATCTAATTATCAGACATGCCACAATGTTTTATCTGAAATTTTTAAAATATAATCAACCCGAAGTCTGGTAAATATATGAACAATGACAACAAGATCCTGCAAAGATTGCCTTGTACAATCGCAGTTCTAAGCAATCATAGAATCATAGAATCATAGAATGGTTTGGGTTGGAAAGGACCTTAAAGACCACCTAGTTGCAACCCCCCTGCCATGGCCAGGGACACCTTCCACTAGACCAGGTTGCTCAAAGCCTCATCCAGCCTGGCCTTGAAGACAGCCAGGGATGGGGCATCCACAGCTTCTCTGGGCAACCTGTTCCAGTGCCTCACCACACTCTCCGGGAAGAATTTTTTTCTGATATCTAATCTCAACCTCCCCACTTTCAATTTAAACCCCTTACCCCTTGTCCTGTCAGTCATGGAAGTCCTACCTGGCATAGCTACTTACATTACTGGAATGTACGTATTTGATACTTTGCGACTTTATACTAATAGTTGCTTCAAAAAAAAAAAAAAAGTCATGGCTGTCTGTATTATTTTCTTAAACATGTGCTAGCTGGTTCCTTCTCACTTCTTACAAGAGGACATAAAAGCCAGACCTGTCTCTTTCTTATCTCCACAAGCCAAGAGCCTGACATTATCATGACATTGGAAAGCTACATACATCAGTGTCAGTACTCTGACTGCTGAGATTGACCTTCCTCTGCCTAGGCCTTACCAAAGCAAGAGAGCAGATGCAGGCTGTATGAACAAAAGATTGTGCTAGTGAGCAAACATGGGTTGTTATGGCTTGTGATATGGAAAAAACTTGGGAATACAAGCAAAAAAAAAAAAAATTTCATTGTAAAAAATATTCTTCTTTGAAAATATCTACCCCTTAAACAAGAAAGCTACAGGATCATATTTATCCTTATCTAAATAACTGGGAATTAGACTTCTGGCCAAATTTAGTTTTAGAATTTGCAGCCCAAATTTCACGTGTCAGTATGTAAATCTTATCTGGTTTACAGCAACCATATTCAGCAATACTTGGGCAGTAAACACACTGAATTTCTCTGTCGTAACTTTTTAACACAAAAATTATGATCTATAATCACATGATTTCATTAACCCAGAAGTTAGTCTGGGTGTCTTTGATTACTGAAGAGAAATTGAATATATAAGATCATCAACAGGGTTGGAGAATATTTTTCAACTCACATGCTCAGATTGCAACTGGATAAACCAGCAAAATCTTACTGACTTTAGCAGGAAAAAATTATGGGTCATCTGTGTCAGTGGCATAGATACAATTTTGCATCATTTGGGACTGTATCCACAAAGAGTATTACCCTTACTGAAGTTCTAGACAACAGTCTGCAAACTAGACTCTCTGGTGCAGCTAAGGTACCCTGGGGAAAGACAAGGGGATGAGACCCAAAATAATTAGATGCTCCACTTTGAGGTCCACAAGGCTGAGGCTGAATGGGAAAACGCTTGGTCCCAAACACAACCTGGAAGAGACTGAGAACTGTTGTGCATTGGGCAAAGTTGTCAGTGCCTGCAAAGGCATCACTTAAGGCTGCCAAATCCCAGCCCTGCTCTAATCCTGTTTTCTTTCCAGTTCTAGAAAGTTGGGGTAAAAATAGCATAGTGCCAAGACATTCATAGACTGAAAGATACTCCCCCTCTAAGAAAAATCCTAAGGGAAGCACACTCTATGGATGGGCTGGGGCAAAGCAGCCAGAGGATTATGATTTAGGACTTGTGGCTCTCACAACAGCTGTAGTTTGGAATCCAGTGTATAAAAGATTTAGCATGTCTTATTTATTTCACTGATACCCTTAAGTTTTTAATATATTCCCATAGCAGGTGCCCCTGTATTTTTAGTTATGCAAATGTATGCTTGTGTGTGTTACATTTTACATCCCCTTAGGTGAGGAGAATATACTTATTCTTTATAAAACAGATAACTGAATTTGGATCTTAAACTATTTTTAACAAAGCAGCAGTTCATGATGGAGATTACTGCAGGTGCATACTAGAAGCAAGTGCCAAATATTCCTGCTCAATTTCTCTAACAGCTGAAAGAAATAATTTTGTAAAATATTCTGACAACAGCTGAATGGCTGTCGTGGTTTAACCCCAGCCAGCAACTGAGCACCACACAGCCACTCGCTCACTTCCCCCACGGCAACATCCCCTACTCCAAACATGTACCTCCCTTGCCTCTTCTTCCCCCAGCTTTATATGCCGAGCATGACATCATACGGTGTGGAATATCCCTTTGGTCAGCTGGGACTTGCTTTCAGCTTTCTCAGTCAGCAGAGCATGAGAAGCTGAAAAGTCTTTGACTTAGTATAAACACTACTCTGCAAGAACTAAAACATTATTATCATACTAAATCCAAACCACAGCACTATTCTAGGAAAAAAGTTAACTCTGTCCCAGCCAAAACCAGGACAATGCCTCTCCTTCGGACTTCTGGGTTAAGGTCAATATGTAAGTTTGCAGCCCGAGATAAGCAAGAAAAGCCACTGCAAACAAAGATGATATAAAGTGGTATCTAGACTATAACCGTAGCATCCCCTGAGAGTAAATAAATTACCCATTTACAACAGTAATAATACTGCATATTTATATAGCAAGTTCCACCCAGAGATTTCAAAATGCTTTAGTGAAATATTAATCATCACAACATTCCTGATGAACAGTTGTCATTATCCTTATGTCAGAGATCAAAACACTGTAACACATGATGATTTAAATGACTTGCTAGCTTCGCTTAAGAAATCTGTAGCAGAGCCATGAAACATGTCCAGGATATGAGGACTCCACATTTTAAACTGTCAGTCTGAAGTCTTACACTTTAAATGCAACGTGCTTTTGTATTTGATCTTTGTCCAGAACTTCAAACTTAATTTAAACTCTCAGTTTAAAGCCTTACCATTTGCATACTACGTGGCCCACAAGAAAACGCTGTTAACATGTAGCTGGAGACTCTGTCTGAACGTAAGACGAACAACCTTTCCCACAGATGTCTTTAGCTAAATCATCAGCACCTTGTTATTGGATCAGTTACCACAGTATGCGTGGTTCTCAGAAACGGTGTTAGAGCAAAGAGAGTGAAGTACGTGGCTTTACATTCTTTAGGGATCTATATTAGTTTGTACTTCTAACCTGAGCGAGACCACTTTCACACCCCTTGTTGAATGCTCCAGAGGTGATGTGAGGCACACGCTTTGAGGAAGAATGTGCTTCAGTGAAATCCATAACAGTGATCTTAATGGTTGGAGTTCCATGCCTCAGTATGTCAGGTACGAAGTCAGTTATGTCTTCTGCTTCCCTTCCAAATGCAAAAGATAAAAACTGCAGCAAGACAGTTCTTTAATCCTGAAGTGTTTCTGTTGGAAAATATCTAAGTGTCATGCTTGCTAGACACATAGAGGAATCACAACGTGCTCCTTTTTTCTTTCCTGAATAACAGTGCACTTCTGTTTGGCTAGAAATAGGCATGTGTAAAAGAAGTATTCTTGAGTCATCAGATCCTGAGATGTTGTGCTTTATTTAGTGATTTGCAGAACAAATTTGAGTTCCGGTCCTGGAAGTTCATTGTCTGAATTCTGTTACCAGAGTAACTGCTTCCATAAGGAAAGGGAAAGCCTTAAGAGGCTCTGAAATGCTAGGGATTGAAATGCAGGAGACTAGAACATTGGGAGAATAAGCAAACAAGGGAAAACCAAATTTCCCCATATAAACATGAGATATCTTGTCACACCTTTCTTGTACCATTAATTTAAATGGTTAACAAGAAGGCACTAGGGTTATGTTTGGTTTTCCCCTTAATTAATACAAAAGACATCCTGGTGCCCACATTCTGGCAGCAAAGAAATAAAATGGAATAGCCAAAGTATATTGAATGTAAGTTAATGATCACACTCCAACAGCACTTAAAAGTCATCTCGCCTTTGCAAGGTTTGCAGCGGGAACCAGTAACAACAGATAAACTCAGAAAGTTGAGTTACTGCTAACATTTCCATATGTTTAATTCACTGCATGGCATTATATACAGTGACTACATGAGCCATCACGGCCTGATATGGTACCTCTGTGTAGTCTAACCACCTCATTCCCTCAACTTTCATGTAAAAAACTAGTCCTGGAAATTGTGTCAGAAGCTGTTAGCCATAAATTTGTATATCGTTGGGTAGACAGACAAAAACATGTCTCAAATTTTTCCTACATGTGGACACTGGTAAGTAATGAACAAAACTTTACTGGTGACTACAGAGGACCTGCTTACTATATCCCATTAAAAATATTCCAACTGGAAAAACAGTTTTATGTGTGAATACCGGAGTCAAAAGGTGAATATTTAATTCCACTGCAACACAAAACGAAGTGATCCAAATCTGTTGATAGGCATGGCACACTATTAGGCAGTTATAATAGTGCCACCATCCACAGAGTAAAAGATTTCAGGTGAAAACAGACCAGACCTAAAGATAAAAGTGACAATATCCTGCTTCCATAGGACTTTCTTTACCAAGATTCTGAAGAATGGCTGCTGGACATTATACAGGAATATGAAAGGAGTTAGAAAAATGACTGGTCAGAGAATTTCTTTAGTTTACAAGTATTTCTCCCCGGTCTGGCCCCTGCAGATCTGAGTTTCTTCCAAAAGGCAAGCTCTCTCAAAGTCAGCCGACAGAAGAAATGGAGGGCTGCCTGGCAGTAATCCTAAGTACAAGACCGGTCTAGTTCCGGAAACCATCTGTACCAAATGTGAGGTTTCCCTGAGATAAGCTCTTTGGATGAATTCAAACCCTCCAGGAAGGTGACAAATGGTCCTGTGTAGAAATGACTTCAGCAGCGACACTGAGCAAGTTCCCAAACACCGTTTGGGATAACTACACTGGGTAGCGGATGCCTGGGTGGCTGATGCTGTCCGACGGTTACTCACTGGCAGTAACTTGATGCATCTTTCCTTTGGGAACAGAGGTTTGCTGTTAGAGATTTATAACATAGACATAGAAGATGCTTGTCCACTACAGCGATCTTTTCAAGCGTGCAACAAGCTTAGGGGGATCCCTGAGACATCCCTTCGGGAGGATTTTTGGCACTGCCTCTTGAGGGCATCTCCAAAGATGCTGCACACATCACTGTTTATAGGCTCAACACAACAGCCCTGCCAGTCTCGGGGGGGTTTCTGTGGTTGCGTTGGTGACCTTCGACAATCACTGAACTTCTTTCTTCCCCCTAAATGTGAGGAAGGGGAAATCCCAACATCCTGCAACTCAAAGAAAATAGCAAACTAATTCTGATATGCTCATGAGCACCAAAAGGCCCCTTGTCCGCCTGACCCACAGTTCTTGTTACCATCCTTTATGCCGTGAAACTATGGGCCCTCTGTGGGCCGGACTATTTTGAATGAAATTTGTCTACAAGGGCATAACGCTTTACTGTTACATACAGAAAATATAACTACGGCCTACGGAGCAGCAAACTGTAATGCTGCATGCCCTTTCTGGCTGGCAGTTGTTGGCAGAAGAAAACTATTTGTAATCTTTTCCACAGCTGCAAAGTAGCCTTTGTGTATTCATTTCTACAGGATGCAATGCCATTCAAAATGTTGTATCTTTTGGACCATTAATTTGACTGTTGAAATATCCCATCAGTTACCTAAGCAATAAGATGTAGCAGGCACAGGCACCTTTTCAGAGGCTTATTTTCAGATTGTTTCAATTTATCCTGTATGAGTACTGCTGTAGAAAACATGCATAACATTTAAATGATTTCAAATGGCATGAAATTATTTGGCCGTAACCTGCAGAATTGTGTGCAAGCCAGAAAGGTTGTGATTTATTCTGAGAAAATTGAGGTCACAGATGTTTCTTGAAGACTGGAATGCTTCAGGTTGAGACTGAGATTCCCTGCCTTCCTATTATTCCAGAACTGTAACACCTGGGAATTCAAAGTGCCTGACGTAGTGTACAACACAATGCGGCATACAAATATCCCGTGTGAAAAAATCCCTCTAATATCAGCCTCTTTACTGCCATCCAGAGGCAGTATGGAACCAATATTAATAATAATTACTTGTAAACACCAGCCAGGAGAAAGAAAAAGTTTGAAGAATAAAATCAGCCAAGGACTTTCAGCTGATGAGAAAACAAATAGAGGTGATGGAAGGTGTTGTGCCTACAGAATTTGCATTCTAACAGTAAATGGCTAAAAGACAATGGTAAATTTGAAGTAAGATTAAGGGTTGTGTGATACTACGATTTTACCATCAGGAATTTGGGTTTTATACCAGTTCACATGATTGAAGCAAAAAAGGGGATTATGAAAGGTATTTCAATCATGTGCCAATAAGATCTTCAGGTCATACCACATGAAGCATTTTATTCCTTGAAGTCTTGCCATCACTAATATCTGCATACTACCTTACAATACAATGTGTGTTGTACAGTGTCCTTCTGAAATCTTTCTTTGGGGAGTTGAACTCCAGCCAAAACAGAAGAAAGTTTTATAAAGTAGTAAGAAAGTGAAAATACAGTTTTGCTTTGGATAATACACTGGGAGCCCAGGCATTTGCAAGGGACACCGCTACCACAGCTTGATAAATTTCCATGTCAGCTGAGCAACAGTGATGTACTATGGGTGTTTTCTTGGACCATGGCAGAAAAAGACGTTGATTTTATCAGCTCTTTCACGTTGTATTTTTAAACATCTGTTTTGAAAATCAGCACATTTCCAAAACTTTACTTAATTCTCCATACTTATTGTCTCCTCTCACTTACACTGGAAGTTTGTTTGTGTTTCCAAGCATCCATCTTTCCAAGCAACCCAAAGGACAGCAATAGATAGATTATAGTATTTGTATATTTCTGCTTGTGAAACTAAACTCATCATTTGCTATTTAGTAACCTATTCACAGAAAATGCTTCTTCACCCACACAGTGCCCCCTCCCTCACTCCATTTTTTTCCCAATCTCTGCTTGTGCGGGCCAGCCAGCGATGACACTTGCTTTGTAAATCTTTTCACCCTAAAAGGCCGACCAGAAATTTCTCCATCCTTCCAGCAGCAGCCCCCACACAGACATAAGCGAGGCTGAAAAGATGAAATTAGCCTTACACATGCTTTTTGTACTGGGTCAGTTCAGGAATTCTTGATTTCACTGACCTTTCCACAGAATTTCATAAACTTTGCTTCTCCTTCCTTAACCTACAACATAATACGGCATTAAAGTAGCTTTCTCTGAAGATATGGTTCAAATGCACTAAACTGACAATAAAAACAACCAACGATATCATAAACATAGTTTGGGAGTTCAAGCTAAAATATTGCACAGATGTTCAAGAAATGCTGCTGTCTTTTTCAGCAGGAAAGTCAGCATTTTTATGTGATGCTTCTAAGATAAGAGTTAATAATTTGGACAAAAAATGTATCTTAAAATGGAAATTAGACTCTATTTTGGAACTGATATTTGCCATATGGCCATATCATATTTTGTACAACATACAAATCCAACAGCTTAGGGTCATCTAAAACTGAGTTCCAGCTCAAATGGGGAGTTGTTCACCCTGTAAGGACAAAGGAGGGGCATGAGGGTGCCTGGGGCGGGGGGCGGTGTGTGGCCTTTGCCCACGCCATCGATGTTTGATGGGTTTGGCAGGGCAGGCCAGCTTCAAGGCATCACTGAGGAATGGGTGACCAGACTGACACGCTGTGCCAGAGGAGACTGAAAACCTTCTAAGTCAGACAGATACAGAAAGGAGGTAATCAAACCTCCTGGGGAAGCCCACGATGATGAAGGTGCTACAGATTTTTGGTTTTTGAGACAAATCTTGGCCGAAGCTGAACTGCTGGCAGCACCCAGGACCACAACTTTAAGCTATCCTGTTCTGTCTAGAGAGGTCTCTCCTGCGAATGCTGTACAGACAACCCTTATGTCATGTGAGGAGCTGTTTAAATTGCTGAAGTTACACACACCCTTATGTGCTTGTGGGATTGTAATCCGTGATACTGTCTCGCTTTAAAACGTGTTGGTGTAAAGCATGAGAGTCAGTTATAAAACATTTTCAAATAAATGGGTAGAGAAAACCGTACGTACAACCTAAGTATGTAAGAACCTGTTCTTCAAAGCTTGTATGAGCATCAGTTGTTCTCAAAGGTTCAAGAAAAGATTATGGGCAAATTGAGAGTTCAGAATTCAAGTGGTTGACATATGATGTTCAATACATAGTGATGCTTTATTTTAGACTACTGAAAGTAAAAGTGTGAGGGGAAGAGCATTTTTGGTTTAATATTTATCTTTTCCATATTCCTTTTTGTAACAACAGAAAGGTATAGGAAATGCATACAGCAATGATAATAATATGGTGGAAACCTGTTGAAACAAAGAAACTAATATTGCTGAAAATCTCCTTCAGCACACTCCATTGAGCCTTAATAGTGGCAGCAAAGGCTCCTAAGCAAGGGTAATCTTTCTTGTCTGATTACTACAATGCTTAGTTACAAGGAGATGAGTTAAGGGGTCTTTTGTAGTGTTGGCCTTCATAATATCTACCTCTCTGGGGCTGAGTAAAACCTTTCAGATTTTCCGAAGACAGTTTTGATACCTTAATTGCTATCTTTTTTTTTTCTGGGCTAATTAACATCAGTTTGCAAAAATCTCCTGCAAGACATTGTAAAACATCACTTGTTAAAGAGATTGTGGGGCTCGATCTTGACAAATGTGAAGTGACATTCTGCCAGTGTCTTTTGTAAGATCATATAAAGGAGCTGGTTCATCTACCAGAAAAAGAAAAAAATCCCACCAGGAACCAGTGAAAAGACAATACTCATCATAGAGAGGCGCAGGGCTAAGTAAATGGTTCACACGTCTTGCTCGCAGGAGATGAAAGGGAATGAATCTGAATTCATTTTACATTTGATCACAGACAAGGAATGCTCCAGATCAAAGTGTGCCATAATAATGGAGACTAACTAAGTGCAACTAGATCCAAAAACATCTGTCAGGGGTTTGATGTCTAAAAATGGAAATCCTTTATATTAATGTATTATTACATAACCACATGAGAACCGAAAGAGTCTCGAAGTCTTATTTTGTTTATGTGTATTGTGGTTGAGAAAATTCAACTAACGTAACTCCCCAAATAAATCTAACACATTGAGAGAAATGAGGGTGAACTGTAACATCAATAAGTCTTCCACCTCTGCTCTTCAACCTCTGTTCTCCCCGCATATGACGAGATGCTATTTTAAAAAAGGCTAACTGCAGAAGTGCTGGTGACCTGAATAAAATATAGCAGCAGCATAGGAAATGAGTTTGATGGTTGTAATCCAATTTTCAGTGGACAAGGGTGCACATCACAAAAACCTTCTCTACAATTAGCACTAATTGGCAACTTTTTTGGCAGTCTTTTTACAGAGGCCAAAAATTGAATGGACATGGAGATTAAACTGTCCTTTCACTCCTAGAAGTACTCTGTTTGAGCCACAGCTGAGATTTATTGGTGGAATAAGATACAGCCCTTCTGACTGCGTTGTACCTGTTCTGGGGATGAGCAGACTTCATTCTTCAGGGTGGTCAGGGCAACATTTATCTGCTAAGTAAGTTAAAACAGAAGAGTGAAAAGATGGTGGGTTTTTTTTTTAACTCTTCGTCTGAAAGTGCTTAAAAGGTAATCAGTATTTGAAGGTGCACTGAAAAAAAAGCGGAAGCTTGGGCTCTGAAGAAGTGACCAAAAATGGGTTTGTGTTTTTTGATGGGAGAAACGTGCTTGCAGAGGGCAGTGTTCTTTCCTTCCCTTTTTCCTCGGGGATCGCTCCTTCACTGATGCAATGTATTAGTGCAGTACAGTCAGCTTTTTGAGCAGTCTGGATGCTCTGAAAGATGGATGCCCTTTCCAACTGTATTTAGGTTACTGAACTTCAAATGGAGCTCAATCACACGGTTGGACCCACGTTGTTCCACAGAGAAACAGGCATGTTTTGCTGCAGCCACCCTTGCTCCTGAAAAGCTTTTGGAAGTCGCCAGGCTTTACAGCAGCTCTTGGCTCCGCAGTAGCTGGGACTTGTACTGGCATAGAAGTGACCCTCGTATTTCTGGGTGAGTGAAGCTACACTGCAGCAGAGACTTTGATCCATTACTCTGTAATGCAGTTTGCAAAGAAAATCAGGGGACAGAGCAGAGTCCCATTTCTGATAGGTTACAAAATCTACCCGCTCTTGGCTGTAGCTCTCTTTATTGTTGCCATTTCTAAGAAATTGTCTTTCTTATCCCCAGGCCTCACACATCCCTGCAGTTTCAAAGAAATGCATTTAGCTCTGCCCCTGTTGACACTGGTTTCTGTTCTGCTAGCATTATTTTGATTTATTCTAGAGTCTGGTCTCTGTTTAATGCTGACCTAAAGGAACTTAAATCGCTGTTACATTGGTGTAGTCTATCCATCCTAACTTCTGGGAACAGCACTTAGTACTTTCTGAGAGCTGCTGATTTTCACAGGGATTGCTCAATTTCACAACTTTTGTGTCATTCAGTTTTGCCAGCTCAATCTTTCATTTCTCTGACAGATTAAAATTCTCTTCTGTTCTTGTCTGAAATTATTAAACTCTAACAGCATATTCAGAGAAGGCCCCAAACCGTCTTTGTGTTCTTCTGCAAGAGTTCATTGCCTTCAGAAGACACAGGATAGGCGAGCTGAGAGGATATCACTAGAATTCCTGTTTCTTCTTGTCAGCTGTTAATGTTACCGTTGCATTTTTGTGGAAGAAACAACCCTTTCTGGAATGGATTTAAAAGCATGGGAGGCAATGGCTTGGCAGAAGTGATTGGTTGTCTCTGGCAAGTGGGATGTGCAGCACTTCCTGAGGTGTTTGCTCTTTCAGCGGTTGCAAAATACATATATGTATCATTCATTATAGGCTACAATCAATGAGATAGCAAGATAGCAAGTGCCATTAATAGCAAGAGATTGCATAGTATTGATTTTTGCCAGTGTCCGAAGAGTTTGCTTATGAACCAAAACCTGAGTGAGGGCGAGGATAACCACAGGGCTGTAAGTTGAAAGACAGCAGCTCTCCCTGAACAGGCTGCAGATCTCTTACATGAAGCAAGACACAACAGTGTTTGATCTACCCTGACAGAAATTCCCTTTTAACTTTTTTACACTCTCAGGTTTCTTTTAATTATTCCTTTTCAAGGGCTTTCTATTTTAATGGGAGATAGACAAGGAAGGGTTTTTCCATATTCTTTATTTGTATTTTTACCCAATTTTTCAAAGAAAAGGGAAAAAAGGGACATACAGCTTCCTATAATGAAATGGCAAAGTATGCTGCATGTAGTAGTAAAAGCTTCTATACTTTTCACCGTAGTTTGTTTTCAAATACCAACCCAATTTTGCTGATGCTGTTCACATTCAGTACTCCCTTGCTTCTCGTATAGTATAGCTAACGAAAATCAGTGGCAATCAGTTCTTCACCCTGAGCAGATCTGCTGAAGTAAAACAGAACCAAACTCTGAGTGAAGAACGGCATTACAGATAAAGATGCCTGGAACAGTTTCCAAGCTTTAAGCCCCAAGTATGACTTAAATGCCAGTTTCTGGAAGTGGATGGTTGTATTTCTTTGATTGAGTGAGCAATTTTTTATATACACGTTGTTTCAATTTAACAAAAGTTGTCAACTAAATTCTTTATTGTTCCATGGATGAATATTATATATGCTAGTACTCCAGGCAAGTATAAAAAAAATACTTTAATAACCACAGCTTTGCATGCTAACAACAGTTTCCAGACTTAGGGAAGTTTGGCTCATTCTATTTGACAGTGTTGGCAGTGTATTTTTAGGGTCTTCTGACAGTAAATTGCTCCATTTATTATTAAAAATGAGATGAGATGTTATTTAGATTATTTTCTTACATCAAAATGAGCTGTCTTATTAGATTTCCAGATCAGTTAAAAAATGTAAGAAGGAATTAAAAAAGGAAGATTTCCTATCCCTTTTCTTTATTAATTTTAACTTGCAGCACACTAAGACCTACTCTGTCCTCTGTGGCAGTAAATTAATTTTCCTCATATGATAGTCCCATATGAGAACATGAGGATGAAAAATTCTGGCTCCACAAATTCACGAGGGATTTTGTCATTTCAGCAAGGCCAGGATTTGACCTAAAATGTTTACTGGTACACAGATGATGCTGTTTTTTCAGGGAGGCTACACTAAGGAATGATGCGGCTTTGCATATGTTGTGCTCTGCATGCATTTGGTTGCCATATCCCATGAGTTCTCCCCTCCTAGAAGGGCTATCGGGGTTTTGTGTGGAACCAGAGACAAGGAAGCAGCTCTGACAAGATCACAAAACAAA
Source organism: Eurypyga helias (assembly GCF_000690775.1). Lineage (NCBI taxonomy): Eukaryota > Metazoa > Chordata > Aves > Eurypygiformes > Eurypygidae > Eurypyga > Eurypyga helias. Next base: position 38,439 of record NW_010253282.1, on the reverse strand, counting down.
AACCATCTCCTTTTGCGTACCTCTGTGCTCAACAGTGTTTGAGGAAAGGAAACAAACCTGAAGTAATTGCTGTTTTCACTCTGTGTCTTAAAAACCCAAAGGCAGAAATATCATGGTGATTTCAAAGGAACCAGACTGGATTTTAACAAAAAATAAACCAAAAAGACCCATACTGAATCACTGTGGAATACACCTGTGACCTACCAACCACCTTCCAGGTCAAGAGCTTGAGGGAGATTTGGTTTGACTGGAAATCTCCTGGGTCTACCTCCTGATCACCTCCATGAGAGGTTTTTATTGGGACCATCTTGTTGTAGAAGGGCTGACTGAAGAACGATGCTGAGTCTCCTAGTCACTTCCTACTATCCTGAGCATCTTCCTCCCGGCTTTGCCCTGAGAAATTGCTTCTCCAGTCCTTCTGTCTCTCCTTCATTTCATCCTCAGCCATTGTTTCTGTCTCCCACAGGTTGTTCCCAAACTCCTGTACTCTAGCACATGTGACTCAAGTCTCCTCCTTTTACTGTTCAAGTTCAGAAAATTACTGCTTCCAATTAATTCTCTGTTAATGTTCCTATAAATGGGTGACTAGTGGAGCTTTTGCATCCACATTGCTGTAAATCAGCAGACAGCACTTTAAAAACAGCAACTGGGTGAATGAGATGCCAGAATAAATGATGCTGCGATCACCAGCAAGCATCCCTGGAAACTTTTGTTGGTTACTGTCAGGAAAAGACAGTGTTAGTTCAAGAGCTGTAGTATTGCTAAGCTATTCCATTTTCAAAGACATATAAGCAGTGAATATTTCAAATACTGAAATAACATCACATAGGGAAACAATCAGGAAGTGTATTATTAGTGTCACATCTCTCACTAATATTCAATTTACATTTTCTGCATTAGCAAGCAAGCAGTTAACATTTCAAAGGAGCAATACTAACAATAATTATGATAGAGTTCAAATAAATCAAGGAAATTATATATGATGTACTGAACTTGGTTTTAATTCAGGGCTCTAAGCTGCCTAGATAGCTCTTATGCTTGTTAAATTCATGCAGGTTTTGCCCTCAATATGTTTTACATTACTGTCTGAGCACAGCTGAGCTTGCTCTGAAAGTAAAAAATGACAGCTAATTCATAGTGAATTCAAAGAGATACCATGCAATATAAACATCAGAATCTACTTTGTGTTGTTGTTGGCTGAGCTTCTGTAGAGTTTGGTGGCAAGTCAGATCATTATACAAGGGAATTTCAATTTCCGTAAATTGCATAGGCTGGGTCTTTGAAGGGCTCTGATAGACACTGAGATAGGCACTGGCATCACCCATTTACCTGTTATAGCACACTTCACAGAGCAACCAATTCTATCATATTGTTCTCTTTTTCCTGACTTTCATAATGCTGTTCTCTATGTTTAAATTTTTATCAAGGCAAACAAATTTGTCTAAGAGAAATTCTTTATTGAAATTGATTCCTTAGCGGAAGAAATTCTTTATTGAAATCTATTGAAAATTTTTACGACGTGTTTTTCATGAGTCTTTCAGCTCTGATATTTCATTAATTTATGGGAATCTCAGTGAATTTACTGTGATATTTAGAAATCCTGTGGATATATTTACTGTTGTGCATTGATAGAATAAATTTTCTTCTGGAAACTGTTTCTTCTTGGTATCTCATCCTGCCACTGAATTTAAATTACGCACAAATATGACACTGTGAAAATCCGAAAGTCACTGTATTATTCTTTTAATTAGTCCTGTATTATGTTTCCTAACAGTTATTGTAAACCCACAATATAAAACTTAGCTCTTTTTACTCTACAGGGCTACATTTCATGTAATAAAACCAGTAAAATGACTCATTCTACTAGCAGACTCACGGCTTCTTTTCTAAGAACAAGGTTGTGTATACAGACACACTGCAGTGCAAAGCATGCTCAGGAAGCATCCTCTGAACAGAAAAGAATACAGGCTCTTGAGCAACGGTATCTGGGGTTCTCTTTAGAAAGAAACCTGATCTTGCCATTTTTTATACTGTTTTTCTAACTTAGAACATTTTTCTCTTACTCTTGAAAGCTAAAGATTTTCAAGTTTCATTTATTTAATCATTGGTTTCACTTCTCTTTTAAAATTTCTGGGGTTTGTCTTGAAAAGTATCTATAATACATGTGGAACTTGGGAGTTAAATCCTCCCCCAGTCCCACTGCCCGGTGGAACTGAGAAAGGCTGTAAACCCAGGGATGGTGCATCAAGACAGTGAATTTCACTTCATCTGTTGTAATTTCAGCAGGTTTATGTGGTAGGTTCCTTCCTGCAGCATAATGGGCAGAATATCTCAAAAGACCCCTGTCAGCAGCTGAGAATATAAATTGTGCCGTACTGCTGGTACCTCAGGCCAGGGCAAGAAGCTCTTTGAGTCATGCACTCATAGTTCTTATTGGTCTCCGTAAGATTCCATCACTAATTCTATCTCATTTTAGGCTCCTTCTTTTCCTAAAGCAGAAGAAAAGTGCCTCCACATCTCCTTCAGCACTTTTTTATGGCATTCTGCCTGTTTGGTATTCTGCAGGTGGTACCCTGATGTTCTTCAGCACTTTTGTGAATAGCCATCTGCACTTCTATCATCAGCTTGGAAGCTACTCTCCAGATCTCTCTAGGAGAGAGGGAAGAAAATCCACTTCCATAATTAAATCTCAGCCACAAAAAGAAGGCATCACTAGGTTTGACTAGAAGAGTCACGTCATCCTTTGAATCTCTGTTCTGGTAACTAAGGAGAATGAAATAAAGTCCATAGGGTTTTCCTTCTTTGGTAGGATCCTCTTCTATTGTGAAAATAAGTTTTTCAGTTCCAGCTTCTTCAGGCAGACTCCAGAACCCCATCCATTGCCCAGTCACCTCCTATTAGAGGAGGGAGCGCTGGGGAACATTTGGGCTTTACCTTGACTTCTCTCTACCCCACGGATTCTTCTTGCCCTTTGTTAAATCTTTGTAATCCTAGCAGCTTCGTTTTCTCTTGGCTTCTTCCCTGCTATCTCCTGTGTCAACAACTTCACTCTGGGCTAGCAGCTCCCAACATAAGAAGCCATGTTTTCCTTAGTCTGCAGGCCAGCATCTGATCTCAGTCATGATGCTGTAGAGGACAACACTTAGTTAATGAAAGTTTAAGTCCACCCCATCATCTTCTCAGACTGTCTTTCCAGAGCTTATGTTAGCTGTTCTGATTCCAATCCTCCAAAGTGAGACTTCCCTCAACTCCAGAGTTGAAGGCTACCAGCACATTGCAGACATGGGCCCTCAAACGCATTTCTGCTTAAAGGAAAAAAAGAGAAACAGTTACTGCTGAAATTTAAACATATTTTACCTATGACAGAAGTTAAAAGTGACTATTTTGTAAACATTCACACAGCAGGAAGTTCTGTATATCCCCAGCAGAAACAGAATTCAGAAAAAATCAGGAAGAATTAGGCCTGTTCAGTATTTACCTCCCCAGGTCTTCTCTTTATGGAACATTTGTAGCGGTACAATTGAGTTCTATGACACAAACATCTCAAAAATAGATCTGACATACTAATTCCCATTGCAGGAATATCTGCCAGGGTCAAACGCTCGTGATAAGTAAGATTTTGCTGACTCAAGCTGATCCAATCACTGGGAGAGCTCAGAAGCTATTTTTAATATTGCATTATTATTTTTATTAGAGCATTAAATTTTAATTTGGCTTTTCTTCTTAAAACCTAACTTTGTACACCTTCAGCCTGGATTCAATTCTGTAGTCTCTCTTTATGTGTCTCTTTCCTCCAGACAGGGTGAAACTGAGGAGAGAGGCTGAAGGCAGTTGTCACGCTGGGTTACAACCTACTCATCAGTAGCTGACTTGCCTGTAGGAAATGGGATTTACTCAGGTAGAGGAACGAGAGTGAAGAGATGCACGCAGTGAGGACTAGAAAACATTTAATATAGTTAAAATCACTTTTCCAAAAATCCTCCTCCAGTATAAGAAGGCTGCAAACAGATTTATATTTAATCTTGAGAAAGATTAAATTCCCAATAGCTATTGAGAGGAAAATAAAGGATTCCACTCCGATACGCAATTACTTCCAACACAAAATATCTTGTTCTCCAGATGATAATAGACTAAATGACATTCTATTCATGCCCACAGCTGGATTTGTCTACCAACTTAAAGTACAAATACATTCTCTGTCTTTCAGAAGAGGATTTAAACACTGTTGCTGCCCTGAAGTTTTAAAGTATTTTTATTACTAAATATAAGAATTGTTTTTATCATTATCATTTGCCTAATGCTTTCTTTTAGTACTTTCTTTGTTTTTTAAATAGATATAATGTAAGATGGAAGAACCCTCACTTGAAGATTTGAGAGTTAACGGATGGGATTTGTCACTTTGCCACAAATAGTCAAACCATCCCTCCATGCAGGGTCTGGAGAACAGCTGATTTCATTTTCTTTTACAATAATAGAATCTGACACATTCTGAATAAAACTTTTAACAGTCACATTGGAGGTATTAAAGGTGCTTGCAGTTGGCAAACTGTTAGAAACCACTAGTAAGCGAAATCTGCAGCCCCACTTGGAAACTCTACTTTTGCTAAATAGAAGAAAAAAGCTGCTGTGCTTGTCTTTTTTTCTCCCTTTCTTTTTAAAATTTTGCCCTGTTGTCCAACACAGTTGCTCTCAGGCCTGGCCTTCAAGCCTGTGGTGTTCTTTACAGCTCCAGCTGCAGTTCTGTGGCAATGTTTCAGCATTGTACGGGATAAAAAGAGTCCTCTGATTCAAGCATGTGGAAAGGAGATCCAGAACGTAAACCCACAACATATCTACTGCGCACCAAAGGGGGTTGCCACATGATAGCAGCAGCCTGCCAAATTCTCTGAACTTTTGGCATCTAATAATAGGGACGGTGCAATAAAAGAAAATCAAGGAAGGAAATTATTAGGGAGCTGGGAGAAGGGTAGGACTTATGTCACTTTTTTCAGGGCAAACCCTTTATCCCACTTCATTAATGCAACCATGATTGGATTGATAAAGGCTTAGCTCAGAGTACATCTGTTGGACAATAGCTGCTCTTTATTTATCTCTGTTCTGTGTATCAAAAAGTATAAAGAGAAGTTTATACTCTTCCTACACTCCAACCTCTCACCCCAGTCCCAGGCTCTGGAATTATCTTTCCCACTGTTTTGTTTCAATTAGAAAGGATATGCTCAAGCATTGCCTTTGTTCCCACTTCAGAGGGACGATCTCTAGGACCTGCAGTAACCTCCAGCAAGAAAGACAAATTGAGCATAGTAACCCTCAGGGCACTATTGATCCCAAAAGGAAAACATGGGAAAAGTACACAAGAAAATCCTTTATGAGTAGTATTTTTTAAAAAGGTGAAGAAAAAATGTAGTTTATATGTTAAAATATAACATTATATATCTGAGTGATAACTGATTTATAAATACACATTCACTAAGTGTATATTCTATTGCTTTACTAATGTAGTTAATAAAATCTGTCAGATGGGCTTATTTTTTGTATTTTATGATTTTTTTTCAAGAAAATACACATCTTAGGACAATGAAAGTAACACCACAAAGAAAGTTTTGAATACTTACTCTGAAAAACCTCATGGTTTTATAAGACTAATCCCAGAATAACATAGCACAGAAAATTATTTCTACTGGCAGTGACTCAACTTGATTCACTAAATTCTGATCTCAGTATACGTGGCTGCATATCCCATGAATTCCAGGGAAGTCATCTGACTTTTCTGACTTTTTTAAACTTGAAAACTGTTATGTGGAAAGCCAATGATGTCAAGGGAATCAGCTCAGATTTATTTAAGCGATGGCAGAGAGTGTTGTTATAAATAAAAGCTTTCTTCATGTTGCATGAAACTATGATCTCTAATTACCTCAGAACACGTGGCTCAATCTCCTTTATTCATTTGTATTTTTATTTTCCATGTCTTCCCTCTGAGAAGTCTTTCAGATATTGTCACAGCAATTTTTATGTCCTGCTCTCCCTTTAGCTCATTCTCTTAGTTCATTTCCTTTCTATGTCACTCCATTCCTGAACATCGATGTTCATTTCTTTCCCCATCCTCACTTTCTCCTCTTTCTATCTCCTCGGTTTCTTTAGTCCTGTTTTTGTAAAATCTTTTTTCACCTTACCAGGTGAAATGCTTTTTCCCAAGGATCTTCTTTTGTCAAAATGTCTGTTGCTGCATCAGCTGCAATGTCAGGAGCAAGCATTTTCTTCTGGACCAGAATTATCATTCCGTAGCATTTGATTTTGAGAGAGTGAAGTTTTAGGAGAGAAAGACAACATCTGCTAGTTGAGAGGAAGGCATATTCTCCATCAAACCACACTAACCAACCACCCAGCATGTTCTCACGTACCAGTTCTACCAGGGCTGGCCCAGACCAGTTAAACCCAGTTCTATAATGAAGGCAAACAGCAGACGTGTGAACTTCAGTAACTTCACTCTCTTCATTGTTTAGAAATACTTTGAGCTAGCCTTATGCCAATTATTGCCATTAGATGAGAGAAAGTCAGATGGAATTAATTTATTTGATTTATCCATTTATGAACAATGTCAAAGAAAACTCATTAACTAACTGTAGTATTCTGCTAGTTCTCTGTAAGGGGAAGTCTAGAGAGCAACAAGCATATCAACAGACAGTTGTGAATTATTTAGAAACCACCAGAGGGGAAAAAAAAGTAAAACTATTTTGACAAGAACTAAATTCATTCCAATGTTGGAGGTTGGAAACTTGACTTAGCAATTTAGTGGGAAGCATCATTAACTAACAACTGTACAAAACCACCAGAAAGGGATTCAATATAAGTGTCATCTCATGGCATATGAGCAAGACCTTAGAAAAGCAAAGTAATTACTTGTAAATATTTTGCCATGAACAAAGCTCTGCCAAAAGGAAGATAATTACAGAACAACTTTGCTTACCCATCAGAGCTGGTTGTGCATTTTCAGAAAGCTAGACATGGATTACCTGTGGCAAGAGGTAAGCTCATTCCAGCCAGGTAATTCATGCACATCTTTTCAGCAACTGTGTACTGGAAATTAACTTAATCTCAGTAACTGTTCTGCAGTAACGTAATTGCTGTTAGGTCAAGTTTCTGACTTCAGTAAAGGGATATTTCAAAGGGATGAAGATTTTACAGATGAACTTTTTAAGGTTTCCAAAGGTTCAATATGCAGAACTCTTCTCAGCCATCAGGGATGTTTTCTAGAGCATTGCAGTCTTTCCCTTTAACAATCCTACAAGTACCTTTGAGATGCATCATATTACAGAATGTTATTTCCATTAAAGTCTGTGGCCGCAGCTTATTATTTGTATTTTTTGAGAGGCAAGAGCCCTGCCTGAACCTGTGACTCCCCTTCACCCTTCGTCCATGATAGGCACCACAAACCCACATGATGAAACGTTGATTTTTTCCCTGGAAATCTTCTATTTGAAAAGAAGAGGCAAACAAAGAATAGAAAGGTACTATCATAATTAAGTTTCACAGATGGAATATAGATTTTAAGTAGGAGTCTTTTCACCAACAGACTCATTTTCAAAAGGCCAGTGCTAAGCCAGACCGATCCCTCCATGGCTAATGGAGATAAATAAGCACTGTCACAAGGCAATTCGTCTGGCCTGTTCTAACTGTCTGTGTTAAGAGAAAATGAATCTGCACCTATAAGGAGAGCCCAGTCCAGATTAGCAGTCTGTCAGTGACTCACTCAGATTTAAAAGTCTATCTTCTGATGCCTGTTAGGGCCGATTACTCTTGTCGCCGGTCACTTGACAGGCTGTACAGCAAGTCTAAATCAGAGCCACACACTGAAAACAGATTTCTGTTTTGTCAAGCCAAAGTCTTAACTGTGAGAGCAATCTCTGAATGGCAGTTTATAAAAATAAATCATATTCTCTGGGCTAGAGAAAGAAAAAGTGAGTATCTAAATAGGCAAGGATGAGAAATTG
>NW_010253282.1:0-30430 GCF_000690775.1 Eurypyga helias | reverse complement strand
TTCCCTTTTGTCAGGCTGGCATGTGTGTCGCTTCTTTTGTGCCAAGCAAGAATTTTCAGAGAGTTCAGAACATAAATGAAAGGTCACAGAAGTATAGTTTGCTTGCACTAAATCTTCAAAGCAAAGAGGCTGCTAATCACCAAGGATGAAGTCTAGCATAGCAGAAAAGCTTGAAACAGCTTCTTCAGAGAATGTTTTAACAATCAGACTCTTTTTGGAAAGGGGGTGGAGGGGGTGGGTAAGTAAGCACACAATTGCAACCTTTATCTAATAATCACTACCAGCGGCTGGAATACCATCTTTTCCTCAGAGACGTGATATATCAACATTTAAAGGCAATATCAGAGGGAAAGAACATTAACATTATTCAAACCCGAGTCTGTTCTTTGATTTCCAACATTTATCATTTGTTGAAATAATAAATTGTTGATTTTTTTTTTCTTTTTCTTAAGATAATGCAGTTCTTTGGTTTTGGGGTTTTGGTGGGGGTTTTTTTGTGATGCTTCATATCTGGAACATTTACAAAAAAGAGAGTTAAACGTGGAAATAGTTCAAAAGGCTTTAAGGCCAGCCAACCTCCCCCTCCCCATCCTTTGCTAAGCAGGCTGCCTGAGATACATCAAAGCTTCTGCGGATGAATGTGGTAACTGTTACCCTGCACTCTACATACTCAGAGGGAGCAAGATACAAAAAGGAACTTGGGCACTGCACTATGTTAAAACTTCTCAGCTGCTAACTTCACCATCACTAGCTTTGAGCATCTGGTCCCCAGAGTGGAGCCCAGGGCAGTTAGCTAGGCCTAGGCCCTTGGCCCTCTCGGAGGGAGCGCAGAGGGACATCAGAACACCGGACACGGTGCCCCGGTCCCACTGCTGCCGGACTGCCCAGCCCTCGGCCCCAGCTGCAAGATGGACACTCCAGAGCCACCACGTTGGTGCTTCTGATGCTGATATTCCAGATGTTCCTAAGGTAGGGGAGGGGACTTAGCCCTTTTTTAACAATTTTGTTAAAAAGCTGTAAGGAGAGGTGTTCATGGCCGCCTTTTTTATGGTGTCCTGATGAAGAATCCTTAAATTTATGGGTTACAGCCTTCCAAGAAGGGCATTGGAAAATTTAAGTTAATTTCTGCTGAACTACAGAAAAAATATTAGGCATTTAATAGCATTTCTTTCATTGTGTTTTGGTTTACTGTGTTAATTATTTATTTGACTGTTGGTTACTAAATTTCAGTGCAATAAAGTTGAATATATAACTTAAAACACAGTAACAGCAAATGATGATGTTTTATTACTGGCAACAGCTCACTTCCTCTGGAACAGATGACTGAGAAGCAGTTGTACATAAACTGGAAATTTCTTTATACTCGTTAGAAAGCAACAAATTAGTTTTAATAACAACAACGTCAGCTGAATGCCTTTGCAGAAAGGCAGGAAAAGGGACTAGAACTCCTTTCTTCTTAGATATTTAGATGTGCAGCAAATAATAACAGCTAATTTTTATTTTCCTGATGAAAGTCAGCATTCAAAGACAATTAGCTCTGCTCCGACTAGACTGGAATGAAAAAGGGTCAGAGAAGAATAACAAGGATCTTCAAAGTTGTTGAACAACTTTCCTATGGGAAACAACCATGCAGACAAAAACTTTCAGGCTGGACACAGCTGAGGATTGATATGGAAGTGGACTACAAAACCTTAAGTGGGAAAGACTGTTTACTGCTTGTTCTAGTACAGAACTATGGGGCCTGAAATGAGAGAGGGAGGCTCACAGCAAACAAGGAGGTCATTCTTCACACCACTTCCAGCTGTGAGAAGCTGTAGGACTTGGTGCCACAAGATGCTGTTGCTGATAAAAGTCTCCAACTGTTCCAGGGAAAGTGAACAAATGAAACACAACTCAGTTGAGACAAATGAAGAAAAAAGTATGTGTGGCAAGGGATGACCCTGAGTCAAAAATTGTTGGAGGTCAGGAAAATATTCTGGTGAGTTATTACTGCATCCTTAGCTTGTTTCTAAAGTCCTTGGGCACATGCTACTGTTGGAGGTAGGCTGTTAGGCTAGACAAGCCCATGGTCTAACTCGGCATCATTCCCATGTTTTTGTGGATGAAAGCTGTAAATTGTTTTTGGCAATAAGAATAGAATCCAGATCTCCTTTACTGCCCTGTGAACATCCTAGATGCTAAGTGTGGAGCCTTGGTCACTCTTCCTGGTCTCAAATATATATTGAATTATGGCCCTGACATCTTGAGTAAGCAAAAATCAGAGATGCGTGACTACCTTTAAGCATCTAGTGCCACATATGGAAAAGAAGGCAGAGCTTTAAAAATATCTTGCTCATGTCAGATCTGTCTTCCAAAAAGAGTTTAAGATAAATGCAACATTTCTAGCCAACAGCATTCCTACACTGGAAAGAAATTTTGGTGACAGTGAGTTAATGATAACGTCTGCCAGAAAGGCACTTCAGAAACAGATTCAATAGAATCAATAGATTTTTGAAGGCTTAATACTCCAAAGTCACAATGTGATAAAAAGTGGTTTTGCAAGAAACTATATTACAGCTAAAAATTCAGTTCCCATAAGAACATTTAATATAATCTCACAAATATTAACTGTTATTTCAGTCACTAAACATAATTATGGAAAACACAGACATATTGGTTTTGTTTATCATCAAAATGACTGAAAATATTCTTCCACCGATTTTGGCATCTTGACTGTTCATTTAAGAAATTGATACATTAATGCCAGTCATTTAAAAAAAAATTTCATAATACTTCTGATACAATTATGAAATGTTAAGAAATCTGTATGAACCATTTCTAGAATTTCGATTCCTTTTCTGATACAATATTCTTTCCATAGAGCCTTAGTAAAATTAAAAATCCAGTGAAAAGTTTTAAAGAACATTAAAGTCCTTGACATTTTAGAGAAAGAGCTGCAGGAAAAAAAGACCTATTGTAAGATCATTACATATAAAAGAAAATTAACTCCAGTGAACTCACTCAAAGTCATTCTGCCTGAGAAAAAACCTTTGGTTTTTTTTTTCCTGAAAGAGGAATTGCCACCAGTGTTCAGTGACTGTGGTGCGATGGGCACACGGCCACTGGCTCTGATGCTTTTGCTGCCAGTTGAGTATTTCTCAACTTAACTAGGTGGCAGCACATCTCATGCGACATGCCTGCTGTAGCTGAAAGTGGAAGAATTCAGAGCACATTCCCGTGTGGGAGGCCTGGAAGAGAAAAGCTGTCATAGGTATGATGCAGGCAAATACCTGCAGCAGGAGTTAAGGGCACACCTTGGCATCCAAGGCTGATCATGCTCCCAGGAGTTTGCCCTTACCCTTGAAGTTACAGAAAAAAGATTCTACAAATTAGAGATGTTGATTAGGGACAATCTCATAGTCTCTCAAAAGACATTACAATCTAAAGATCCTATGCTATAGGAATATATAAATATTCTGAAAATTCGTTATCTTCTTTCACATATTCTGGTGAGGAAGGCAATTGTTTGCTTTCTCAGTACATAAAAAGCTACTTTCTAAAGGCATAAAACTGTTGCCTTTCAGCATTCTTAATCCATTGACATTTACACACCAAGGATTGAAGGACAATAAAAAGAAATAATAATGGGACAAAAATAGCGTAGGGTTACGGTGAGTAAACAGATACAGAAGGATCATGACACATAACCAACGTTCTGAAGTTTATGACAGATGAAATTCATACAATGGGAGGATTTTGGGGAGGAAAAAATGGTCTAAGTCCACAGTGTCTTCAAGTTTACTGACACGAGTGCAAAATCAAGGCCTAAGGTAAGAACAGTCCTCCACATTAGAGATAAAGGGCAAGCCGAACTTTCTGCCCCAGTGAAGACGCCAGTCTTCGAAACATTCAAAACCAAGATATTGTGGGCAGAGAAAAATGGAGTGCCAGCTTAGCCCCTCCTTGCTGACCATGCTGGGCTCCGTCTAAACCAAAGTGATAGATGAAGTGAAAGGGAGCAGTGCTTTGCTCCACTCCAGCACCAGAATTCCACAAAGGCTGGACTTGGAATTCATGACCAGGGTCAAAGGAATTCATGACCAGTGGTCATGGTGGGGAGACCATATAGCATTTCAGCCACCAAAATGGGTAGTTTTCGTGAGGTCTTAAAAATACAAAAAATATATTAAGCTTTGTCATCATGAGGGTAAAATGACTGAAAATCCAGCTGTCTGCAGAATTTGAATGCATTTTCCCAGTTTCTGATTTAGAAATCCCTTTTCTTCACAGCTGCCTGCAATATTTGCCCATGAACTCTGCCCTCTGATAGTTTTAATCTTTCCGAGATTTCCATAGTTCTCTCTAAAAGGACTCTCTTTTCATTCTATTTCCAATTCTATTTCTGCTGGAGTAGTTTGTGCGTGCAAATCTTTCAGCAGCTTTTACAGCCTGTCCTTTTGCATCCATAATTAAATCCAAAACTGTTACAAGAAATTGCTGCACAGGCAATTTCCGCATGTACAGCATAGCTCTGTGGGTGGCTGTTCGAAGCACGTAGTTGCTTTATCTCGCAATCTAGAAATCTCATTCCATGTCCTCAGCAGCAGAGTAATATCCCTTGATCTCTTTAGCATTTCAGCAATATCAGTCCTCTGCTAGGGATTTCTACAATACAGTTTTCCTGCCATTGCTGGTTCCAGTATCTTCCCCAGGAACCTTCGTACTGTAAATTGCACAAGCTCAGAACCAAATGTGGCCTTTCAGAGCCAGACCTTAGTATTCTGATTCAGATGTAAGAGGACACGCATCTTTATTGTGCCCAAGTTCTCAGACTGCTGGGTTCGTACTGGTTTCCTTGATGGATGCTGGGCAAGAGGACCTTATCAGTGTCTCTAACCTATTGCCCTGATAATGGATCCAGTGGGCTGAAACCAAAGCCAAAGGCAGACTTTATCTGCAAAGCAAGACCTTTTATCAGCTACCTAGTGCAACACTGGCAGGAAGACAGTGTCAAAAGAGCTTCTATTGAAGCATGTCTTTGATCTGGTCTTAGCCTAGGCTCAAAGTGTGCTGATGCTTTGGCAGGGTGCCCTGACAGCCTGGTATTAGCTGACTGCCAGGCACTGGAAGCCCACTGCTTTACTTAAAAACAAGAATTCCTCCAATAATGCAGCACCATTGTGATTGTCATCCAAAAAAAAAAAAAAAAGGAGGTTTTTGTGCTAGTAAAAAAAACCCTTCATATGCCATTCCTATTATCTTGTTTTAAGTTTACATGGGAATAGAGCTTACTAGCCTTTAACCTACGCCTACTCCCTCCACGTAATAATGGGTTCACATTAAGTAAATGCCAAAGAAAACTGACTTCTAACATCTTTCTGACCAGATGATGATTTATTTTTTATTCCTAAGTTTACTTCCTAAGTTTTCTTTTGCATTATTTTGTCTCTTTTTAATCCTCTCTGATGATAAAATGATCTGTTCCCATCATTGCAGCTATCCAAGTCATCAAATAAGTGACCTGTCCTTATTCCAATAGTTCCCATCTCCTTGCTTCTTTTCCCACACTAACCATAAGATAATAAATTTTGTTTGTAATTAAATAATCCCCAAGTGAAGTCCATAAGCAGTCTTTTTAGCAGGTGTTCTCTCTTCTAGAGGAATATCTTGTCATTGAACTACAGAACTGCGCTTACTCTTGCTGCCATCTACTACTACCATGAATCACGAATCCTTTATTAGCAGAGTGGCACTGCTTGACAAAGAGATATAGAGAACAAATCCACCCCATGATAACGAGGAGATGGGAGGTTTGGGATTGAATGCTTTCAAGTCGAGGAGGACGAATATGCCACATCATTTGTTTGTGGTCTGTAATTATATTTTTTAAAGAAAGGAATGGCCATGCTGTGCAGTCCAGCACTGCTCACTGTCATCTGTAATACTTTTAATGATTAAAAAATGAAAAAAGTATCAATTTATTATCAAATTAACACAAGGCTATCCATCACATAATGAATGCTTTGCATTTCTTGACAATTAATGACAAATTAATTTGTCAAGCAGCAGTAGGAAGGCTGTTCCTCATCTTCTGAGCCACAGATATTAAGATATGCAGCTTACTGTATCATCTGCTTTTGAACCAAGGGCTTGCTCAGTTGGCCACCACCTTCTCCTTCAAAAGGTTGCAGAGTGCTGTCTGCAGATCTACCTGGATGCGAACCAGTGAACAGACTAAAAATAATGGTTGACTGTCAGGCTGGTATTCAATATTTTGTCTGTCTTTCCTTTTTCTTTCTTTTCACTGGTGACTACTGTTATTTTGTCTTTCCTCTTCAAAACGACCAACTTGTGCAAACTAGGGAGTTTGTGGTTTGAGCTCCTCTTAACGCTAAATGATTCGAGGTTTCATGTTGTTTCTATATCTCATCTTTTCCTCTGTGTGAGGAGAACAGGCTTTCTATTACTTCGAAAACACGAGAAGGAAACAGAGGCACGAAAACATTAAATGCTGGGCACTGAGAGTTCTTTAGGAGAGCTGCCAAAGTTCACAGCGGTAATGCTTGGGAACCCACATCTGCTACGTCCCTGTCGAGAGCCTTCACTGCAGTTCATCCTTTCTGTTTCGTGAGAGGAGGGCTTTCAAAGAAGGCTGCATCAGGGCAACCTGACAGCCCGCTGCAGCTGGGTTATAACCTGGTGTCAGCCTTCCAGTGGTTCAACCACTCGAAATGATTCCTTTCTGCTTATTTCAGAAAATCCTTTTGAATGAAAGGTGCTATAGCCCCAGAAATCAGATACCGGTGCTATTGTTGATTTAAATGAAAATCATTGTCCTGTCAGTCTGTATAGTTACCTAGTTTATTACCTTGAGTTTTGGCCTTCCCTTTCCATTTCTATTAATATCTTTGATCTCAGTTAATACCTTCATTTGGAGATTTAGACAGCTGTAGTGTAAATACAAGGGATGGCATTGTTTTCGTAATGAAGGGGGTTTCCTCACCTGCTGTTTCATTTTATCTCATAATTCAGTTAAATCAGGTGTTCTTATTTTCTTGAATCACCTTCTGTGTGACAAAGCCACAATCTGGATCAAAAGAGCAAAGGCAGAGTATTTTCACCTTCAGAATTCTGCATTTAGCTCCAATTGCTCCTGTCAGTCACTTTCATTCAATTATCTCTCATAATTAAAGGCTCATCTAAACAGATACTGCAGGTGGCTACAAAATTACCGACCAATACAGAAATTTCAGAATATTTGTTTGAATCTGTGCCCAAATTGGCAGCAAATGAAAGTTGCCGTCTTATTACTGCCTGTTCCATTGTCTGAGATAATGACTATATACATTCAGACAAATTAAACTGTGAACTGAGGGCTGGGTCATAGCAGTCAGCTCCATCACCTTTTGTGAACAAATGTGTTACTTACACTGATGTCAGTGATGATTAGATCAGTTCTCGGACTAGCTCTGAATAACAAATGCTTGTTCAATCAAAACAACTCCTTTGGGGCTACGTCTGAAAAGAGATCATCTATGCAAAAGAGGTGCAGTATCCAGTTGCTTCAGGATCTGTGTTGTTTGTTTGTTGAGGCTGTGTGACTGTCGATGCCAGCATGTGAGAGTCTTGCACAGAAGCTGCATCAGAAAGGTTAAGGTCAAGCTTGTAGGGTTAGAAAATGCCACTAAATGCCATCGTGACAATGTGTTAGGAAATAACTTTAATAGTATTGTTATACTGTGTGTTTCCATGGGTCTGCGGTCTCACCCGAGTCCCAAAAGGATAGCCCTAAACACCACACAGGCAGCTATGGAAAGCATCCTTGGACATTCAACATTCAGTGCACAGCTCTAGGCTCCATCTGTGCAAGAGTTCAAACCCTGCTCTGAAGAGATTTACTGGTTTCTTCATGGACATCTCGTGATATTATAGTGCCATCCCTGCCTCACAAACAATAAACTTTTTTCTCAAAAACTTCAGAAAATGAAAGAATCATCTCCAGATGGGGGAGCAGAAATTGAAGGAAACATCCTCCATCAAATTTAGGTGCCAAATCTGGATGTTGGACTTTCACAAAAGGGAAACCAAGGTATCATGACTTTTGATTTCAGTTCATGGCTCCGCACTTTGCAGACCAGATCCTATCGTCTCAAAAAAGCTTTCCTTTAAAAGCGAGGACACATTTGTAAAGAGTCTGTGGGTAAATGCCTTGACGAATATTACACAGGAATTCTGTGCTGGAGGCAAGGGCAGAATCTGGTCCCACAACACTCAGCTGCTGCAATTCCACATTTCTCAATTCTGTATTCAACTGCCTGAAACAAAAGACCATTTTTCCTTTCTCTGTAGACCCCTCCATCATAAGTCCAGATCACAAGACAAAGCCTCTTTCACTACTCAGTTCTTACTCTTACTCAGAACTCTATCCATCCTTCACATTTTCCTGTGGGAAAAATAATTAATAAAGGGCTGTATAATAAGAGACACACAAGACTGAATTGAGGTTGCACTGGGAATCTCAGTTTCAGTATTTTTCTTCTTGCTACCATAATATTCTTTTAATACACTTTCTAGCCAGCAATTTCCTAGGCTTTTAAGAAAAGCACACACAGACCCAAAAAATTCTTTAATGTGGAATTGCAAATTATACCTACACATAACCTCCCTACATACTCAGCAAGGTTACGAGCAGGCTCAAGGCTGGGAAAGCTACGCCTGGTCTGTCCACATTATTGTCTGTGGACTCTGTTGTATCGTGGCTGAGAACATTAAAATTGCTTAGAAAAAGACAGCCTCAGGGTATCTGTTAGTGGATGGAGCTGTAAGTGTGCTTGGCTCAGAATATTCCTAACACACATGAACCGGGTGAAAAAGAGCTTGGCTCCACTCTAAAACCTCTAAAACATCCAAACCTTCTCCTTTGGGAGGGCTCTGCAGCCAGCTTCATGTAAACCTTTCAGGCAGGCCTGACTTGCAGAGGCAGTTTTGAAATATCAGGAACACCTCAACCTTTAAAGGAAAATACTCAATTTTTTGTCTTGAATTTCTTTCTATTCCTCCCAGGTTTTTGCCCTGAGAACTTACCCTTTACCCTTTAAACTATATCATATGTAAAACCCTGTAAAAGTCTTTTGCACACTTCCTACCCATCTCAATACCCAGTATCTACCACAATAATCCAGTAAATTCTAGCAAACTCTAATTAGGCTATTGTGCTTGCTAACTGATACAAACGAAATATATACGTGATGAAGTTGTATGAAGTGCTAACTGTGCACCCCACAAAGCAGCATATTCATTTCTGAGTCTATTAATACAGATCTGTTTTTATTAACTCTACATAACTCTGGTTTTAAATAGGTAATCAAGCCATAAAAAGGGAAAAACTGCAGTAAATCATGCCCACATTCCCATTCCTATTATATCCTGTCATGCAAATGGTTATACGCCAGTAGAATAATAATCTATATGCAGTTGAGATAAGCGGTCCACATGAATGTGGGAATCCAACGCAGAGATCCTGCCATGAAGAGCCAGCAAAGAGGCTTGGAGAAGCCCTTCTGCCTCAGATGTTCTGGGGAACCGGAAACGGGGCAGAGACATTGTCTGAAGCACGCACATGTGCCTGTGTGTGCAGTCTCTACTGCAATCCGATTCATATGAATTTTATCAATCCGATGTTCTAGAAATAAGGAATGCATATCAAATTATTTTACAGCAAGCATGTGTCAATGTGCTTTTTAAAACGCAGGACACGAGAAACGTGACACTATTTTCACAGTTTCTTCTCCACACGCACGTCTCTGGAAATTCTCTTGAGTGAACACCTTGTTTAGGTGCACTTCATGCCTACGTGGATCTTTTCTGTAGCCTTTGTGGTTAGACTCCGTGACATGTCAAAATCAAATGCCCTTCCCACACACATACTTTGGGTGAATTTGCCTGTCTGGCTCTGATTTTACCTCAGCATTCCTACATAGCCACATGATGGTCTTTCATCAAGAACCTCTGCACAATATGCTGTTTTATTCTTTACTTGCTCGTTAAAAATATGACAGGCTGGAAAACTCCTGTTTAATGCCTAAAAGCAGTTTAAATCCTAGAATCAAATTTCTTGTGATGTTTTTACTTCAGATGGACAATTATGCTGATAACAAACTGAATTACGAATTGTTTCACCTGCACAATTGGTCCATCTGAAAACAGGAATGTTAGAAGACACAGCAGATTGCTCATATATTACAATGGAGAACATAAAAGGGGCTAGTAAATACCAGTGTTTCAGAAGACAGCTGAAGTTCTGACAGTAGAAACGCTAATCGGTTCTTTTCATGTGTCCTTTCTCAGCATTATAACATTGAAAGAAAATTATGTTTAAAAGTAAAGATTGCATGTGACAAAAGAAAGATCTTTGATATAATATTTTTACAATTATTTCCTGATGTCAGCTTAAGAGACCACAGCATAAAACACAGTTGTCCCACAGAGTAAGGGATTTACCTTCCACATCTGCATTGCTTTAATATATGGGGCAGGAGGGAGAAGTTTTCAAGGATGAAAAGTTTTCACATTCACCTGATTCTCATTTTTCAATTCATTAGAATATTTTATATTCTGAACAGAGTGCTAGTGTTTAGTGCATTTTAGGAACAGCACTTCATCCCTTTGCTCAACTAAGCCTTAAAAGCACTAAAGACAAACCTGTCCTCTGAAGATGACAAATCACTTCACAGTTCCTGAACAGAATCAGCATCAAAAAGGTCCTCAGAGAAAAAGTATCAGCTGTAGGCCAGCTGCTTTGCCAAAGCCAATATACCAGCCTTCTGCAAGCTTATTTTTCTTATGTTTGTTAAAGTCTTTGTTGTGTAAATTCAGTAGGACAAGCTCTGGGTGCTGCTGGGTCCTCCCTGGCTCTTAGGCCCTCGAGCCCGTACCACAGAGTTCTCAAGGGCTGAGGGCTGAGCTCCGTAAGAAAACGAGGCGGTGACTTCCGGAACATATGCCCCTACTGTAAACTGAACCTCTGTCCTGCAGTTTCACTTTACACAGCTCTTCCCATACCAGCGAGGTGGGAAAGAAATGCCCGCACAGCTAGGCAAAGCTGAATGGCAGTCCCTAGGGCTGGGGCGGGCAGGGAGGGACGTTGAGGGAGGAAATGGAATGGATAACATTGAAAGGTCACATTTTTACCTTAGTAGGGCGCAAGTTATTTGCTGCTCCTATGATGAAGATGCTTCTCGGGATGTAAGAGAGAGGAAAGGCTTTAAACGGAAGGTGAAATGAAGAAGACAGGGTTAAATAAGAGTAAAATACTACAAAAGGTGGTTTGTGATATATATATGTTTTTCTCCTATTTACTGATTAAAAAGTACGAAAAAGCAGCTATAAATTAACAGCAGGACATAACCTTCGGCTTCTTTTGAAAACAAGTGACATAAAATTTTAGAGTCCATTTGAAGCTGGTAATACTATAATCATGTGGGGGCTGCACTTGCAGTGAGATAGACCAAAATCCTGCTTTCCTCCCTTAGATTGTCTTTTATTTTAAACTTCCCTTTAATCAGCGTGTTCCTTGACAGCCCACACCCCGCTGTACTGTACATTCCCCGCAGTATCTCAACTGGCTCCTGTCAGTCAAGCTGGCAAGGATCTGACCCCAGGACCTGATTGCAGCCAGTCGCCCCTGTGCCCACAAGAGCACACTCCCAGATGTGCAGTCACCCACCCCTCCGTGCCACAGTGGCAAACTCTCCCTGAACTCGTCTTTTTTGGAAAAGGGTTAAATGCTTCCAAAATTGCAAGGCAGCATCAGCTTGAGCCCAGAAGCATATTTTTCTAAGTACTGTTGATTTCATTACCCTACCCCAGCTTTTAACAGAATGGCTATTTCAGAGACTGGTTTCCTTTTTTCAAGCAAAGGCAAAGCGGGTCAGTACAAGCCACCCCCTGAACGGATGTGCGTGAACTAAGAAATATGGAGTCAAATGGGGCCATGGCAATTTACACAGGCCAATCACATTGTTTATCTCTTACTGTCTTACTGACTTTCTCCTCCCATAGTATTCACTTCTCCATACCTGTCTTTTACAATCACTGCTTCCTTCTCAGACCATCCCTCTCTCCATTCCTGCCTTTCCCAACACCACTCCAGAGAGTATCAACCTTATCCACAACCCCTTTTGAGACAGCAGGCATCACAGGCTCAGAAATTATCCTTTCTTCACACTTTTCTTAAAGCAGCTGTTGAAAGCATCCACCCCAAAAGTTTCATTTTCATCTAGAAAATGAACTTAAGCTGTTTCAAGCACCCTGAGATGTACTTCCCCAGCCTGGCTGTGAGAGACTGTCTTAGTAAACAGAGGTGGAGGACACTCAGTTTTTAAGAGCGCATTTTAATTTGATGGAGTGTAATTCCCCCCCCCCCCCCCCTCCTTGGGAAAATCAAATAGATGAGAGTTAATTTACAGTAACTTTATAACATGTATCATATGCTCTTCTGCGAGAATAAGTAACTGAAGGGCTACTTGAGGCATTTCTGAAAAACCTGAGAGTGTGTTTATGTGAAAATGTTGTGAAACAGAAAACCACTCTGCCTCGGACACGCTGGTAGGAGATAAGCACTATCTGTGTCAGGTGTCTAGCCCAGAATTAGGGCGTATGGGCAGTCTGAGATTGTGAACTCTGCCCTGTAGTTTTCCAGGATTTTTTCTGAGTAACACAGTTTAATAATTTCTCAACCATGTAGCTAACAAGCATTATTCGCAAGGTGTAAAAGAAAGTGGCTTTACAGTATTAGGGTTAATTATATGTTCTGGTTGCAATGTGTAGAGAAAATTTTGTGTGAGAAAATTTTCTGGGTGAGAGGTTCTGTCAGGTGGCCATGCCACGGCCAGAGCCCGTTCCACCACCCCAGCCAGGAGCAGAGCAGCCTGGGGCACTGGAACAGTCCCAGCCCCAGGCAGCCAGCACTCCCTTGGGAATGGCCATGGGCAGGGTGAGGGGAATCCAGGCATGGGGAGGGTCAACGCCAGTCAGGGCTGTGGGTGCCCTCAGGGTCTGGAGAGGTTGAGCATATTCGGATTCCTAGCAGAAAGGCTCCATGCCTCCTTGCTGAAACTACTTTCCCATGGGAACAAACCAGAGCTTTTTAGCTGCCTTCGTGGGATGGCTGTCAGCTGGGCTGTGTATCCCAGGGAAGATGCTAGATGACTTGACCAGAAAGGCCTGGCTTTACCAAGCATCTGCTGTATCTACTGGCAGGTTAGGGTGGAGGTAGGCATTGCCTTCCCCACTCATTTTAACCTGCAACAAGGAAGGAAGGGGGTGTGCTTTGCTCCGGGGGGCAATTCCCTGTGTTTTGCCATGTTGCATCAGATCCTTAGGTATAAATATAGCAGCCTTCCAGGACCTGAAGGGGGACTATTTACAAGGGCCTGTAGTGACAGAACAAGGGGTAACAGGTTTAAATTGAAAGTGGGGAGATTCAGATTGGATACGAGGAAGGAATTCTTCCTGGAGAGGGTGGTGAGGCACTGGAACAGGTTGCCCAGAGAAGCTGTGGATGCCCCATCCCTGGAATTGTTCAAAGCCAGGCTGGATGAGGCTTTGAGCAACCTGGTCTAGTGGAAGGTGTCCCTGCCCATGGCAGGGGGGTTGGAACTAGATGATCTTTAAGGTCCCTTCCAACCCAAACCATTGTGTGATTCTATGAAATTTAGGATTAAAAAAATGCATCCTTAACTGATATAGTTAGGCCCAAACTTAGAGGCCAGACTTTGAAAGTGCCATGTTGACTAAGGTGCTTAACTTGATTTTTCTATGAGAAGTTGCCTCTAAGGCTTGGGGCCTCAGCAGTGGTTAGGCATTAATGACATTCCTACATGTCCTATTTAGCATATGCAAATCCTTGAAGAGTCTGAATTCTTTCGTTAGCTAATTTCTGCTGTTGGATACAGGAACTGAACTAAATGTTTCCTTGTTTTTCCATCCCAAAACTCTGATGCTCAGAAATAAGATTCTCAGTAAGGACAATCTTTTCCAAATCTCACCACTAGGACCTGGAACACTGAGCATGGGCATGTGGCTGTGTCAGCCTCTTACTGCAGAATAATTCGCTGACTGCACCACACAGATAGAGTGTCTTTTCTACCTGTATTAGAACCTCACCTTTTGTCCCCCGTATTCAAATTTCTAGACAGTCTTTCTCTTACTTTCAGTCAAAAATGCCATACTTTGGCAGTACCTTCAAAACAGTTACTTTTACAGGCTGTCACTGTTGTTGACAGGCCATGATGAAATATGGATTCAGATTTCTGCTTTGAACAGATCGGAGTACAGATCCAAACCGAAGTCTTTCGAAACCCATGGGCATTTCAATGAGGCTAAAACATACTCTGAGCTGGCATGCCTTCTTCTGTGGAATGTTCATACCTTCAACTCAGTTTCAGATTACTGCTAACAACAGTATGCATTTTCTGCAGTTATTCTGTGATACAGTAGATATCTAAGGTATTTAACTATATAACTGTAAACTATAGGCTGTATAAAGGGGATGATAAAGTGAGAGGAGTTACAAGCCAGAGAACTGTAATGGGCAAAACTATTACAGAATAGAAGTAGCAGATACTTGAAGAATTAAGATCTACTGGGGAAGAGCTGACATGGCTTCTGTAAAGCATTGCCTTACTCCAACTTTTCCTTGGAGTTCTGTGCAGAGGTTAAGAGCTGCATGGAAGATGGTGCACTTGAGCTCCCAGAAGGCACTTGACAAAGTCACCAAGCACCTTTAAGCTGTCACTGGATAAGCTGGAGGGCCCTGGAATGCAGCTCAGTGTGCGCATTCAGGGGTGGAGC
This sequence comes from Eurypyga helias, assembly GCF_000690775.1. Classification (NCBI taxonomy): domain Eukaryota; kingdom Metazoa; phylum Chordata; class Aves; order Eurypygiformes; family Eurypygidae; genus Eurypyga; species Eurypyga helias. The sequence continues at coordinate 15,598 of NW_010253282.1, read as the reverse complement.
ACATAGGTGGCTGAGACTGATGATGATACCCAGTTACTCAGGGTGATGAAGATAAGGGCAGAGTGTGAAGAACTAGAGAAAATCCTTAGGGTGGTAATGACAGAGGAATACAACAGCAGATCAAATTTGGAGAGCAGGCACATGTAAAGTGACTCACAGACAAAGCAAAACCCAACTTCATAAATGAAATAATGAGCTTTCACCTGACTCCAGGGTTAAATCACCACTCTGCGATGGAAACTTGGGGTTGTGATACCTAGTTCCATACAATGTTTGAATGCTTGGTGAAGAAGGGTGTGTCAAAAAGGAAATCACACATCAGGAGAAGAAAAAAGAAACATCACCAACGTCAGTGAGAAATCCATGTTATAAATACAGAATTGTGTGCAGTTTTAGATCCATCCTCTCCAAAAGGATATATTAAAAACCAGGAAGAGCTCACAGAAGGACAGCAAGTATGGTAACCATAGAATACCTTCCATAGGAGCAGAGATTGCATAGCTGCTCAGTTGTGGTCAGCAAATGATTTAGGGGATACATACGTGAAGCATAAAAATGGCTGGATACCAAAAGGGATAGGGATGAAGCCTTTACTGTCCCCTGTATCAAAACACAAGAGCCAAGGGTCATCAAATGAAGTCAGATGGAGGCAGTTTAAAAAAATAAAAAGGTGAATCTTCATACAGCAAGTAGCAAACATGGAACTCTGGAAAGAGGTTGAACATATTCAAGAGAAGATGAGAAATACTTGGGAATGGAATCCATTGAGATCTATTAAATAGCAAACCCACTCAGGAAATCAGCTGAACTGAAAACAGTTGGAGGATAAATATCATATATGAGATATATGCCAAACCATGGCAGTTGTAGAGCACTAAATCCAAATCCAATTTAATTTTATGTATTTGTTTCTACATAATATTAATATAAAACCATTAAGTGATTCATACTGTGCTTTCACAAAATGAATGGTTTGGTCATACATTATTACACTGCTTTTTATGCAGAGTTCTGAAATTTGGCTTATGCGCTCAACAGAGATATTAATGATTTCAGTAGGGATGTGAAGGTAAAACAAAGTGCCTTTTCTGACCTGCTAAGCAGAATGAAGTAACTTCAGATGGTGCAAACATCTTCATTGACTCTGCCTTCGTTGCAAAACACAACATTCTCAGACAACGTCTACATATGCAAACTTTTTGGGGTGACAGAGACAGATGACAACCCTGGAGGCCTGAAGCCCCTGTACGTACGCAACATGCGATTCAGTGGGTTTACTTTGGGCTCTGTGTTGTTAGGCTGCACAACAGAACGCACTACGTATAGGGTCTGAAGCTGTCCAGATGACCGACCTCTCTTTAGATCCTTGTCCCTCTGCTCGGGTGCAGAGTGTGCTTGGCAGGCAGCTAGAGCTCACTTTCTGGTTTCATTTCCCCTAAAAGGAATCTAGATCTGAACTAGTGGGCTGCAAGGCATGACTGTGAACTGAAAGAAAGTGTTAATAGCTTCTGAGCTTCTTCCCTTGAGCTTTTATTGTGGGCAGAAGTTGTGCAAGAGAAAGGAAAGGAGGCTTGTGCTCATCAGCTGGGTGTAAGAGGTCAAATCACCAGCTGACAGGCACTGGCACTATGAGAAGAGTTAATGGAGTTTTAATGAGTTAGCTGGGCCAATAATCACACCTCTACCTGGCTTCTGAACTGCCTTTATGATAGGAATGTAATTTTAAGCCATCTCATTCTGAAACATCTGAAAATTTGTACATTCTCATTGAGGATAATACTAGTTGTCAAATCTGTAATGAATTAAAAGTGACAGGATTTCACAGATAAAGAACATTTGCATTTTTTCCCATTCAAATGCCCAATTATCTATCATCTGTGCTGAAAAAAATCAACTGGCCATTGAACTTAAAATCCCTTTTGTTAGAAACAGAGACCTGTTTCCATTAGTATTAGCAAAGTGGTTTAAGGCTTATCAGAAAAGGGTGTTAGCAATGGAAGTGCTTAGTAAGATGAGAGATGACTAACACATCAATCTTTGCCCTAAACTCACATCAGAGCACAAGGATAATCTTCTTTTCTAAATGCAGGGGCACAGATGTTTTGCTTTTATAGATTACATTTAGGGAGCTGAGTATTTGGGTATTGCACTCATACAAAACTCTCTGAATTCAGCTGTTTGTGTACACAATGCTGCAGAATAGCTGCTAGGATTAAGAGAATGAATTACAAATAAATGCTCACTGAAGTAAGAAGGATGTTTACCATATAAACACTCTAACAGCTAACCTGACTTTTCCCTGGTAGAACTTTTCTACTATAGGAATTTAACTCATGGGCACACATAATTAGCTCTTTCACCTTAAAGTTGCTGAAAGAATGATTTGCTTAAGAAGATTAGTCCTTTTAGTGTTCAATGGAAGTACTGACAAATGAGCCTAAAATGATTATAGGGGAACTCTTTTAACACCATCCTCTGATCCTTTATTTTAAAATAGCGTGCCTCTCAATCAAAAACCTTTTAAACTGACCTTTTGTGGTTTTTTCCAAATCAAGGCTCAACTTCTAATACTTTCTGTACTCAAATCTTGCATGCACTGAGATGGCTTTCAAGGCTGTTTTGAGCCACATCGAAGACGATCACAATAGTGTCTTTAAATAGGACTTCAGCACTAGTTTATTTCTTCTGGTCATTGTAACCGCATGCAGCTTCCTCTCCACACTGGAGAACTTTACCAGGTCCGTGGTGACAGGACAACTCTTTTGGGGCTGTGTTGTACCAAGATGACTCGAGTTAAAAATAATTTTCCAGAGGAGGGATGTTCTTAAGGGCAGGCGGGAGACAGAAGAGGTGATACTGAAAAGCAAAGACAGGAACAAAGCTGTCTGAGATGGGTTGTGGAAGGGAAATGGATTTTTCTATCAATTTGGCTGTGTACCATAAACACAAGGTGTAGAGTAAGCACTGTAATAGAGCAAGCGTTGTAAATGGCCTGCAGTGGCTCTGTAGCTATTGTTTGCACGACAGTCTGTTTTCCCATATAAAAGCTAAGGGTCAGATTTTGAATTACTTACAGACTTACAGAGCAATCCTCTTGTTTAAGGCTGTGAATTATCTGGATCCTTCACTGCTATACAGTTCTATACAAGCACTGAAATCATGTGGACTATGTTTCTATGTGTCTGTTTCTCCTATTCCTATAATTCTAGGTCTATTTATCAACCTTGGGAGATGTCTCTTACTCAGATGTTAACAACTGAAAGGCTGATGACATAAACAGAGTTCAATTTATATTATTAATTCTCTCTAGTAAAAATGAGTAGACTTTTCCATTTTAGTTTTAAGTCATACTGCCATCTACAGATGGAATAAACCCTTGCAATACTCTGCTTAGGATAACAGGGTAACCCAGGCTGGAAGAGGTCTCGGGTCCAACTGCCTCCACCAAACAGGGTTGCTTCCGAGCTCAGACCAGATTGCTCAGGGCATTATCCCATTGGGTCTTGGAAACCTCCTCAGATGGGCACCACACAGCTTCTAGGCAGCCTGTTGCGCTGCCTGACCGTCCTCATGGGGGAAAAGTATTTCCTTCTAACCAATCTGAATCTCTCATTTCAATTTATATTCACTGTCTCTCGTCCCCTGCCATGCACCGTGAAGAGCCTGGCTCCATCCTCTGCTGACTTCCCCATAGGTACTGGGGAGCTGCTGTTGGTTCCCCCCAAGCCATCTCTTCTCCAGGCTGCAAAGCCCAAGTTCCTTCAGCCTCTACTGAACAGGCAAGTGCTCCAGAGCCCAAAGACTGTGGATGCCCTTTGCTAAACTCGCTCCAGTTTTTGACGTTTCTCTTGTGCTGGGGATCAAAACTGGACGTAGAAGTTAAATGTGTCCAACAAGTACTGAAAAAGGAGACATAATCCCTTCCCTTGATCTACTGGTTGTGTCCCTGCTAACGCATGCCAGGAGGCTGCTGTCATCCTTGCTGCCAAGGCACACAGCTGGCCCATGTTCAGCTGCCCACCAGGCCCCCAGGTCGTTCCCACAGAGCTGCTCCCCAGCCTGGGCTGCTGCAGGGGTGCTTCCTTCCCAGGGGTAGCACTTGGCATTTCTCCTTGCTGAACGTCATGAGGTTCCTGGTGGCCTGCTGCCCCAGCATGTCTAGGCTGCCCTGAATGGCAGCCTGATCCTCGAGTATCCATTTGTTCCTTCAATCTGGGGTCATCCGCAGATCCAATTAGAGTGAACTCCATCCCCGCCTCTGGGTCACTGAAAAGACATGAGACAGGATGGGGTGCAGGCGAGACCCAGCGGTACTCGCTGCAGGTAGGGCATGGCCATGACGCTCCAGCCTCACCATCCCATCATGGTTTTACCCCTCTGGTTGTCCACCCACCCAGACCATAATGTCCTAACTAGGTTTCAAGAATATTGTGGGAAGGTGTCAGATGCCTTGCTAAAGTCAAGGTAAATGACATTTTCTGCTCTCCCCTTTTCCACAAATCCACTCATTTTATCACAGTTAACTGGTTTTTTTTCTTTTTTATTTAAGAAATATAAAAGCTTTTTTCCAGGGATGGTTCGATTAACATTTTTTAGCTACTGTAATGCTTCACAGTAAGAGAAACAAGGTCTGCATCCTGCAAACAACAAAAGCTTTGGTTCTATTATAAGCAGTTTTGCAGTTATATTAATTCCTCACCTCGTCGCAGTGAGCTTACTTGAACAGGCACTAACCAACAGCTACGCACTACCTAATCCCAGAATCCTCGGCGTTACCTTAAGCTGGGAGATTCATCAAATGTCTGGTAAAGTATAAGATATTGGTCACTGTTGACTCAGGACTTTTACCTTTTAACACTTAGTGCCTGAACAGAATGAAAACACAATATATTTAGTGAACCTCAGTACAGCAACTTTTGACTTAGATACCTGTAGGCTGCAAACTTGTAACATTATTCCTTGAACAGCATTTAGTATAAACCATTTAAAAAAAAAATATTCTTATGATATAAAAGATGCATTTGTTTGCTGCAAAGATTTTGACAGGATTTAACTTTGAAAGTCAGATATCCATGCAAATAAGAAATTCATGCTTGCAGGCCATGGCTTCTTTAAGTTCTGTTAGACCTGCCTGGCATAACACTCAATTGTACCCCTAGTGCATCCAAGCATTTGCATTTAGGGTTTGGAAGGCTTCTGGAACATTTCAGAGGATTTTGGTGGGGTTTCTTCCTAATCAGTATGAACATCAGTCTACAAATTTTACGTGTTCCTGGCTTGAACCTGTTACTCTCCCTTATTTTCTTGGCATTACGCATAAAATATCACCATTGCATACTATTCCTGCAATCAACTGGAGTCTTAAAAGTCACATTTCATTATTTCTCTCAGACAGGCTGTTGCATAACAGGAAGGATCGAGGTCGAATGAAATATGAAGAGAGACTTCCGATTCCTTCTGCTGGTTGTCTTCATTTTCAATTCCTTTTTCACTCTCTTCCAAAAAATACGACAGGTTCTGAATGTTCTTCAAAATGGGTCTGTAGCATCCAGGTATATTCAGCTGTAATGGAGACACTCTGAATTTACACATCTGCAGCTCATCCGTAGAAAGCCTTTCATGGTACCATTGCCCAACTTTGTTACTGGGATACTGGATACTATGGCCCACCATTGGAAGAACCACCTTCAAAATAAAAACAAAACAACAAACATATTTGAAATAAAGCCCATTGATTTCCCTTTAAATACAATTTTAAATGTGTGTAAGTCTTGTGGTTTGGGGCCTGAAATAGTAAACCAGCAGGTTCTCTTCTGAAATAAATCTGTGCAAAGCAGGTATCTTGGATACAATTAAAGCAGGATAAATAATCAATGTGTCAGGATTCCTAAACCAGACTAGAAATATACCAACATGAATTTCCTTGCTTGTTGGGAAAGATATATCAATAAAGGCATTAAGTTGCCTATGTAAGACTTCACAACTACATGCTCTGCACTTTCAAAAATCAGAACATCGACTGCTCCTGAATGCTTTTCCCAGTAGACTGAAAGAATTTTCAAAGTATTTATATTCAGCTTCCAGATAAATACTGCCATACTGCAAATGACACTGCACTTATTTCCATTACAAAGTAAATATTCTTTCCTCCTGTTGTGAGAGTGGAGATTAGTCCACATGTGTTTTCTTTAATGCGCATTCAGAAGACTGCATCAGTTAATTTAATCATGTAATTTTTAAACCAAAACGTTTTAATTAAATAAAGAGATCAACAACTCAGAATGTTTCATTCAGACTTACTTGGTTTAGAGAGTATTTGTTAGCTGACTCTTCTGGAGCAGTGACTGCATGAACCTGACAAGACATGTAAGAGTTAAGAAGCAAAAGCCTTTTTTAAAAATAAAACATACACTTTTTTTTATATTTAATTATGCACTGTAGTCCCCAGCTTGCAGAGGTCATTTGACTACTACAGGGACGATAATCTATTTCAAAATGGTAGAGATGCTTAATATAAAGAAATTTGTTTACTGGTGAATGGCACTAAACATTAACTGATGCTAGCTACCACTAATGAGCAAAATATCCCTCCAAACTCACCTTCTTTGAATTTCAAGTTAACGGCGACCATGCAATCTTGTGCTACATCAGCAAAAGCAAAAATACTAAGAAACATGTTTTATATTAAATAGGAATATATCTATTCCTATTTATTCAATAGGATTGTTGAATAAATTCAATAGGATTTATTCCTATTTTGTCAATTGAGTTATTCAATAAATCAATATTGAATTTGATACCTCTGTTTTTTGTTTGATTTGATCTACTTGTTTTATTAACATTCTCTCTCAAACATACTGTTGAAGAAAAATCACAGTGGAACAGAAGCCACTCTACAGGGACTGGAGGTTATTCAGTCACCTTTCAAGTGCTCTTGCTTTCAAATTTTGAGATGTTCACCCAAAAGACATGAGACGCATTCTGCCTATGCACATGCCTGTTTAGTATCCAGTAAAACACTGCAAAATTCTATGCTTTGTCTGATGATCAGGAGAAAGATAGAATCATAGAATCTTTTAGGATGAAAAAGACCCTTAAGATGATCAGGTCCAGCCATAAACCCAACACTGCTGAGTCCACCCCTAAACCATGTCCCTAAGCATCTCATACCTCCAGGATTTGTGACTCAACCACCTCCCCAGGCAGCCTGTTCCCATGCCAGACAACCCTTTCAGTGAGGAATTTTTTCCTAATATCCAACCTAAACCTCCCCTGGCACAACTTGAGGCTGTTTCCTCCTATTCTATCACTTGTTACCTGGAAAAAGAGACCCAATTGCTTCCACAGTGAGAAAGAGGTATGCCAACCCTGAAAGAAGAGATGGCTTCAGGATGGACTTCAGCATGCTGAGACCTGGCACCAGACACTCCAGGGCTGGCTTCTGCGCCTTGGCTCACCCATGGCTCCATGCACAGCACCCAGGCTGTGCTGTGGGCAAGCAGAAGCACTCCCTTGCCCTTCACTACTTTCCCAAGAAGATTGTTGCATTTTTTGAAACAGGTGCTAACGGCTTAGACCCCACCGTCAGCCTGTTTTAACTGACTGATTAAGTGAAATTGTCCTAAATATTCTTTGACTGTGTAGCTGCAACGAGATTACCGGTTCAGTCTGAGGGCACCTCTCACAGTGTGTTTACGTTCATGAACATCTAGGTAATGGGAAGGTCTGATCTGGAGAGCAAGGCTCAGGCCTACATGACTGATGATATAAGCACACCCAGTCCATGCTGAAGTTTTTCCCTAGTCACATCCTAAGAAGAGCATTTTATACCATGCAGGCTAAATTCTTACATCTAGCAATTCTGACATTCTGTTCCTTCTGTACACTTGAATAAAATGAACGTTCAGAACAGAGAAAAGCTGCTAATATACATCTAGCTTATATGCCTATTTATGGTAACTCAAATAAACTTACATCACTTCTGTCACCTTTGTCACTAATATTACATATTTTATTGAACGAACCAAAATAAAAGCATTAGAGTACATCTGAGTGTGTATTCAAGTGCATTAAGTTTGGTGGGGTTTTTTTACAAGAACTGTTTTGTGAAGACTCACCTTGTCATTCAGGGAAACGCTTTCATCATTCTCTTCTGCGAAGACAAGATCACCCTTGACAACTTTTGAGCCGTAAATCTGCAGCCGATACGATGCTGCTTCATTCCAAATTTTACTGCAATAAGCATGGACATAGAATATGCGCATGGAATGAGGAATATTGAGCCATCCTTTGGTACAACCTTCATGATTTACACCGTAGCGATTTAAAGCTCGTAGCAACATCTTCTCTCTCACTTTAAATTCTGGCAGCATCACAAGTGTGCCCTTTGCATCTTCTGATACAAACAAAAATAACCATATAAATAATCTCTGATTTTTCAAATATTACCTGTCAGGAAGAAATACACTTAAAATGATGAAATAATCAGGTAGGGAAAAATCATGTCAGTTTAACCTCTTCATGCTGACTTTTAGGTTATTTAGGTTATTACTCCCTTTCCTTCAATATGTCATGTCAGACCCATTTCATCTTCTATGGCTATCAACACAATCCCATGAATTTTACTCTATTTCACGCAGATGAACTGAAGTAGCTGCCATTCAGTGATTCAGTCTAGTTTGCATTATTTTTTTCTTTTTTTAAGGAAACTGACTTCATCACTCCAAAGTTTTTTTTAGACCAGGTAACTGAAAGTAAAAACCAAGCTATGAAAGGACATTAAATCTCTACTTCATGTAATTTGAGAACATGTATTTCACAGGGGGTAAAAAGCATGTCTTTATTTTAAAGGTACAAATTGCACTGTGCACTGGCAAGTCTGAGCCTCAACCAAGATGAAAACACATTTAATCACATTTGTACAACATTATACAAATGTTTTATATTTTGAATGTTATGGTTTACTTATTTTTTCTTTACAAGTGATTATCTGACAAAGCCTCTCATGTAGTCTTCTACCTTTTGCTTTCAGGAAAAGGCAAGCAGCTGTTCTCAGGGTCCACATCAATGTCTTTCCATGCATCATACAGCAGCGTACAGTACAGAATAATCCATTGTATCGTTTTTGTGAAATGAAACATGTCTGTGTCTCTTGAAGCTATGTATCACAGTTGTTCTGTCAAGCTGCAGTGATAAGCAGGCTAACAGAGGTAGAATATTTTAAAAAAATAAATACATTTGAAGTTGAGAGCAACTCCAAATTTTTAGGTTTTTTAATTTTGTTGATTTTAATTCAAGACAAGAAGAAGGTAGATAACAGGAAACCACGGAAGAGATACCTCATTAAAGATATGTACAAGCAAAGCCCCAAAGTGCAAAAACCAAGAGCTAAAATTGCTATAGAAATCTCAGAAAATTAGATGCCCAAATGTGTTAAGTGCAGAGTATGAGCTGGCTGCCTCACTCCTGTTTACTTCCTTTATTAGGGAGAAGTTTATTCCAAAAGCAGACAGGTGGAAGGAGGCTAAAACGGCTTTGATAAAATTATCTTAGTCTTTTCCAGAACCATGCTATACAGCATTTGTTTCTATACTGTCTTGCACCTGAAATATATTAGTTTTCTACTGTTTTGCACATTTAGGGCCTCATCCTCATCTAATTTTTAATTGTGCAACTCTACTGAGTTCCACAGAATAAGCTTTAAGTTGTATAAAGCAGCAGCATCTCCCTGTGCAGCAACACCTTATTCCCCCACTACACTGACCCTGAATAAATATACAGACAACTTAACTGGACATACCAGTTTGAAGAAAGTATCTTTTTGCATTGTTCACAGGGTCATCAGTATCTTCAGGTGTGAAAAATAACTTCACAGCTTTCACCTACAAAGAACAATATTAATAACAATTTTTAGGCATTTAAATCTAACTTTCAACTAAGCAGATAACCATGTCTCTGATTCTAACATATTCTACAAGCTCTCAAAATTGTATCAGTCCTTTTAGGTCAAAGTCATATTCTCCCTTCCACAGAAGATGCCATGAAGAGGAAACATGGTTGTGTTCCCTCTCAGATTAAAGAAAGGTTTTAGTCACACAAAAGACAGCTTTCAAAGCTCTATGAGAAATCACTCTTCTTGAACATCCAGTGAGAAATCCTCTATTTTGTAATGCCATCACTCTATCCTGAACAGGAAGGATTCTTCTTTCCCTCCTGCACATACCATGCAAAATTTAGACACAACACTTTCCAGTCTCACACAGAGGGACAGCAATATTCCTTTTTTTTTTTTTTTATTACTGACCTGTATTAGGTTAGGTGACACTGTGACAGGGAAGACACTACACTAACCTCTGCTACTTCCGACACCAGTGGAGCCACACAATTTGCTAACACTTACACCAAACTGTGACATCTGGTTCTTGTCCTACTCTGGACTGGACTGTGCAAGCACATACTGGCACATTTTTAATATAAACAGTAGTTTCTACATGCTTTAAATTAAAACATAACTGAGTTAAGACTAGAGATTTAAATCATTATTCTTCAGGGACTGGTACCTGGTACCAACTGCGAGCATTCAAAATGTCCGATACATCAACAGTAACTTTTATGGGCTGCCCTCATGATTTTCTTATATTTGGAGGCAAAGTTTTCCTGAGTTTTCTCAGAATCAAAACAAGATTAGAAGAAAAGGATACTCAAGTATTTATTTGACTTTGTAGTGTCTGATTCTGTTTTAGAGCTTTGCCAAGTACAATACCACATATATTGAAAAGTATATGGCTCTTATCTTATGAATTATTGCTTAAGCAATAAGCTCTCCCTAGCTTACATGGCAGCAATGGCTCAGAACTAAGAGTTTGGGAAAGTAGCCAAGGAATAATGGAAAGCAGCAATCTTTCCTACATAGCAGATAAATTACTGTGGTATTGAAGAAGCAAATCCTTTCATATGATCCCATGTAATATGTTGTGACATTTTAAAGAAGCTTATAGACCCCCAGCAGGATAAAGAGGCTACAAGTTAGGAGGTAATCAGGACCACGAATAAACATTGTATAAAGATTGCTTCATTTCTGAGTTCAAACCATTTATGGAATGCAGCCACTTCTCTGCCAGGTGGCATGATGACAATCACAATCACCTACCAGTCACAGACAGAGAAATCACTTGAACTATTTAAAGCTGCACCTGCTGTTTAAAAAGGATTTTTTGTTTCAGTATGAAGATCATTATGCTTATGTTGTTGTCAACACTGATCTGGCAATTACTTCAAGCACACATAGGGGTTTATCTCACAAATGAAATTGTTCACTGGGAAGGTCAACTCCAGCACTAGACATTGCCACAGTAATGTGAAATTAACTTGACAGTAACTACTTAAAATACAAAAGGAAAATACCATTTTTTCATTCAGTAAAGCCAATCCTATTTGATCTGTCTGAACATTTTGTCCTTGTCCAAATCGCTGAGGTCCATAGTAATTTACAAAACCTTTTGTCTAGAATAATAAAGAATAAATATGTTAAAAGCATGGAAGTACCTCATGAAGAATTATTAAGACTAAGTGTACAACACACATACATCTCATTTACATCCAAAATGCATACTAACAGTTTTTTAATCAGAAGTAATATGTAACAAAATCTTAACTCGTGATTCATTACAATATTTTAGCATCTAATTTAGAAACATCTAAAAAGACAATCAAGTTCTGTCATTGCCTTCACTTTCATTAAAAAATAAGTAAATGAAACACAATTATTTTTATATAGTTAATTATTATAAATACAACTACAGGTCAAGTCAAAGTAGTCAAGCTTTTTATATGAGCCAAACTATGTGTTCAAGCAAATAGCACAGGTAGTGAACAGTAACTACCGTGAGACATTTTTTCTTAAAAATCCAAATCTGTTTTCACATGAGATCATTTGTATTATTATCACAAGAGGAAAGACCAAGAGCGAGCACTTCTGCTAACTGGGATTTTAATTCTCCTGATTAAGTTCTAGGTCACATGTGGGTAGTAAAATCACAGTCATGTGACCCAATCAGAACATCGCTTTCCAGAAAATAAGAAGTACGCATGGAGTAGACAACCAAAAAACATACAGTATTTGTTTTGGAAGTGGTTATTCTGTTCAAATTATATAACCTTGCTTTGCACATCCATAGGTCCCATATACAATTTTGTTTTCATGGAAGATAAAAAAATCCGTATTTCGGATTCACACACCTGCTGGTTTTGCCATTCATTATGTGACCAGTAAGCTAAATCTAATAAACCATGGCACACAATCAGAAATTTTTGTTCACCTTCTGAACAGCAATACAATAAAACAGTCAGATGGATCAGAGAGAGTGAAAAGCATTAAAGTACCAGCTGAATGCTTTTTTCAATGATAAATTAATTTCCAAAATACATGTAAAGTATTTTGCTTTTGTATATGAGGTAGTTTTCATTCAAGTCTTTATTCCTGAATTAATCTTCTTAAAGTAATTGGTATTATGGTTATTGCTTAGTAAGATAGGGCAAGAAAATTACTGCTGTACAAAACATCTAAAGTATTTCCCTTCCATGATTTGCTTTTACGTTTCTCAGTGGTTTAAGGATAACAGCAATCAAAATCCTTTGAATTTCAGGGGATCTTCTTTCTCTGCTACAGATATTTCACATATGTGCCATGAAAGTTCTTCACCTGAGCCAACCATGCCTGTTTCTCACAAATGTTCAAGGCCAGGCTGGATGAGGCTTTGAGCAACCTGGCCTAGGGAAGGTGTCCCGGCCCATGTCAGGCAGGTTGGAACTAGATGGTCTTTAAGGTCCCTTCCGACCCAAACCATTCTATGATTCTATGACCAAAAAAGGCAACACATTGACACAACTACATTCTTTCACCCTGTCAACTGCCACAGTGAAACACAACCCTTCGGTTGGCCTTAGGTCTGTGCAGCAACAGCTCATATACCCATACTCCTTTGCTACCAAAGTTCCCATCTGTCTTGCTGCACCACTCTGGGGTCTGCAGTCTGTAACACAGAATGAATTCACTTATGGTCCCTCCTTGGAAGGCAGCTTTACACCCAATTCCTTAAGTAATGCAGGAAAGACATTAAATAGCAAAAAGCATCAAAACTGGGAAATAGTGGCATTAATTTGCTATTACAAGTATTTCCTTTAAAAGTACCTGATTTTTTTTTACAGCACAGAATTAAAACTCTGTTCATTATTGGCAGCCATGTGGCTTTTTTACCTCAACATTTCTCATCGCTTCAGATATTCTCTCTTTCAAATCTGCAGAAGAGTCATGACCGTGGTGTTTGAGATCTCTCACAACTATATCAAAGTGATTGCCCTTCAGCTGACCAAGTCTAAGGTGCTGGCATGCTGAATGTATGTTGTGTATTCTCATGCCTTTTTTCTCCATTTTGCTTCCAATTTCTTTCAACCTGCATAAATAATTAGGAGAAATTATGAACCATCCTCTACTAAAGCTATCCAACTTATAATAAACGTCTTCTTAACCTTTGCACTAGAATTAAAAACAACTTTAAAAAAATGAAAAGGGATTTAAAATGGATTATTATGAGAAAACCAAATCAAATGGACACATAAGTCTTAAAATTTGGTTACAGTCCAGAAACACTTCAAAATGTTTGCTTCATTTGCACTTCTATTCTGTAGCTTGACAGATACCAGAATGAAGCAATTCACTGCACTTTCTCAAGGCAATTGCACTGAAATTTGCATTTTTTAATTGAAAAATAAGTAATTTACTCTTCAGTCCAAAAAATCTGCTTTTCATTAAAAAAAAAAAAAAAAGGAAAAAGTAGTGGGTTCTAGCAGACTCCAAAACACAATTGCTCGTTCTCAGTCAGCCTTAACAAAAACAAACTCAGAGCACTGAATCTCTGGGCATGCTTGCACATGCTTGTAATTGGAAACACAGCTGACAGTTCAAGTATTTGCCCTCTAAAGTATCCACTCAATCCCTTTGTTCTTATGTGTAAGTAAGTGTCATTCAAATCAAAGGAAACTTTCGCATAAGAGCTTACGTTCTAAGCAATATTCTAATAACTTTATAAATTATCTATTGAGAAAAATTACTTATTCTCCCTGTTATGCTAATGGCTTGGAAGCATTTAACTATTTTGCTTCATCATTTAAATGTTAATGCAAAATTTTGCTAATTATCTCTTGAACAATTGGCCTTACAGCCCAGGCTGCAGTACAATTTTAATACTGTTATATATTTATGTTAGTAATAAATTCTAAACTCGTAAATTCTACTTTGCTTTATTTGTAAAGCGTATTTTGTTGCTAAGCCCAAAAGCCTCTAGAAAGTTAAAGCTAAGGAAGAAATAAATTATGGTTTTGATTCCAGCTATTTTTTACTGTTACTATGGCAGAACTTAATATATATGTCTTTACCCACTGAATTGGCTATAGAGAGTAACAAAAATGAGGAACGGAAAGGCACATCTTATATGATACAGTTGGACTGGATGATCTCTAAGGTCTTTTCCAACCTAGTGATTCTATGATTCTATGATTGACACATTATTGAGAATGCAATTTCTGCCCTCAGGTTTGGCAGTATCTTCATTATTTAGATTCATTTTTCTTAACTGGACAATACAACAGAGTTGATACTTAATAGTCAAAGACAGCATCTCTCCAAAGTGTATTTGTAATGATTTACGTCAGTTTTGTAGGTGTATAAAGCTTGTAAGTTACCGTCTGGGGACCAAAAGGCAATACTTCAATAGCACGTGGAAACCTGTTGTGTCATGAAGTACAGGCTTTGTCTCAGTTCCAGCTAGTGGATGGTATTTAAGAAATTGTAAAGTGGATCCCTTGAGCACGGATACTGCCCCAGAGGATACAGGATATTCATAGTATGAAAAACACAGAGAAAGGCAAGACCATTCTTTAAACTTCCAGCTCTGGGAGGCTTCAGCACTAAGGTGTATAATCCCTAAAGCTGCAAAATATTAAAGCCATTTCTAGTGTGCTCTAATACAGGAGAAGAGAAGACACATCAATAAGAACATTTCAGAAGATCGTACCACATCGAGATTTATTAACTTAGAAAAATATGTGCTAACCTGAATGCACCCAGACTGTACGTACCTTTCAGGAGTCACCTTCTTCACAACCATAGGTTGGTACGTAATGGCCTTCTTATCTTTGATGCCCGTGTAGCTGAAGTCTGAAGGAAGCACACCAAGTTCAGCGGCCAAGAAGCCGATGGCTTCTAGTGTTTCTAGATTTTCTTTCTGAAGGGTGAAAGCTGAAACAATCATCTCATAATTATTAGGAACTTGCACTCCTAAAGCGTACAGGTAGTCTGCCATGACAGATGGGCAGGCTCTTTCCTCCGAACTATAATACCCTGGAAGCTGCAAAGAAACGGTCTTCCCAACCCACAAAAGTAAAGGAAATGGGACTTTTTCGGTATTGAAAGAATAAAATAAAGACATGGGCCATGTAACTCTTAGAACAAGCAGAAACCCCTGCTTGCCTTTAAACACAGTACCTGATAAAATGCAACACAACTGAACAAACATGCACTCGATGTCCGAGTGGAGATCGG
>NW_010253281.1:93894-94417 GCF_000690775.1 Eurypyga helias | reverse complement strand
CAAACCAACCTGTGATTCTATGAACATCCTCTGTTCACCTCCATTATTTTCCTCATACATTTTAACCCAGTGACTGTTCCTCCTATGCTAGAACACTGGAAGGATCAGAGGGAGATTCATTCTTGCTGCTTGCACAATACAGAGCCGAGAATATCAGCAGTTTCTCCATCCATTGGAAACCACTTGAGAATCTCCAAGCATTAGCTAATAATCACATCAAAAGAGGCAGAAAGGCCATCCCAGCTTTGCAAGATTTATAGTTTGTCAGGAAAACAACATTAAAGTCTGGGAGAATGGTGACACTTCTACCCAGACACAAGAGGAGGAAAAAGTTTCTCCCCCACACTTGCACAGGAGTCCCTGACAGCCAAAATCTGAACTAATGTGGTATTTTCAGGATACTCTATCTCTGTGGTTAAGAAACCTGCAGAATTTCTTCCCAGGAATAAAGAGGCTCCCGTGTAGATATGTAAGATAAAGGTATGCCTTAGTCACTGAGCCCTCCTTCCTTAGCAGGTGAAGT
>NW_010253281.1:0-93875 GCF_000690775.1 Eurypyga helias | reverse complement strand
ATGAAGAACAACATGCCTTCAAGTGGCCACTGAAAAAAAATGAAAAGTTTTGCCTATTAAGCCATAGCTAAAAGTATTTTTAAAAAAAGATTTTACATTGTAACAATAAAAACGAAGAAATTTATAGATATCGATTCTGTGTCCTAGGCAGGAAAGAAAGCAAAAGGAACAAAAAGATGATGACTTTATTCCTGGAACTAATGCTGATCCATCTCATACAAATTAAAAGAAAAGAACTTGACATATACTTCAAAGAGTAATTGATGAACAGATTCATCTATTAATTCTATTATGCTTTTTTCTACCTTCCGATGTTAAGTTTTCTTTCTCACTAGCTCTCATTTTGCAAAGTTATTTTCTATTAAATTGAAGCATTATCTCTTAGTAACCAAGACATGAGATGCCCCATGTACAGACAGATCGCAGGACGCACTGAAATATTTCTCCAGCCAGTGAATTCTTTGAAGGGCTAAAGTCCACGTGTCAGTGTCTACGAACTCTGCAGAAAGCTGATATACACGACTATCAAAATTTCAAATCTGCACCAGGATAACTCACTGACAACATAGGCAGACTGATTTGCAAAGATAATTGGGACACACAAGTTGATATCTACTGGGATTCCTGGGAATCGGGGATTTTAAAGAGGCCTGTCCTTGGGGAACTGTGCTTGACAGTGCTAACGATATGTCTGCAGTTATGTGGCACGCTTCTCCCATCTCCCTGGCTGCTGCCATGAGATGAACCCTTTCAAGAATCAGGCCACATTAATCCCCAAAGAGCGAAGTTTTAAAATATTTTATAGATACAATATGGGAGGAAAAAGGTAATATTTATTTTAAATTGTGCTATTCCAAACCATGGCACTGGCTTGAGAATCATCACTCACGCTCATCACTCAAAACAACTAGCTCTAAAAGTTCAATTTCCCATCTAATCAAGGACTAGAGTCACCTTTTTCTCTTTGGGCTGTTGGATAACTTTGTAGCTGCCAAGAATTGATTTGGGGTACAAAACCAGGGTTTAAATAGATGGCACACGAGATCTAACCTCCATTAGAGACATGACAGTTGTTAATTCTTCTCTATCAGTAGCACTGTGGCCTCAAATGGAAATCTATATCATGAATCTCATTAATATCAAACTATTGACCATCTCTCCCTGCCCGTGGAAGTTCATAGTATCATTTCCCTGCTTTATTACTCTGCAAGTTCAGATGACATAGTGCAAATAGCGACTGTGTATCTGTATTATGGTTTGTATCACCCAGAATCACTCTCTCCCAAAAGTTCTCCAAGGTGCGATGCTCTTAGCTGGCCATCAGGAAATCCACTGATCAGCTACACACCCAGGGTTGAAGTTTGCTCCTCATGAACTGACTGGAAGTTTTGCTGCTTTCAGTAGAAATTACAGCTGGTAAAACTGAAGGACCCATGGGACTCAAACCCACGCCTTTACCCAGGGTGTATACAGACATAAAATCACATATGCAACTTAAATCAGTGCAAAAAAACCCCACAAACTATTAAAGACAGCCTTCAGCTTTTTTTACATGAAATGCGTTAACAAAAACTGGTAGGGGTGAAACACCTTCACTTAGAAATTATGTATATTAAATCTTATACTGGAATTCTAGTATCAAACCATTCAGTGCCCTCAGCTGCTGGGGATGTGCAGGAATAACAACACACATTTCAGAAAGGTGCTTTTTGAGTAGTGGTGCTGGTGTTTGGTTGGGTATTTTTTTATTTTTGAACTAGACACAAATCAGTATTTCTGTGGTGCATTGTTATTTGGACAAACACCTCAAACTACAAGTAAAAGTAGGTCAAAAATAAAGGTATTTGGCGCACTGAGCATTTATGAGTGAAGGCATTACCTTTGGAGGCAATCCCATCTCCAAGGTTTATTACATTTCAAAATAAATCAAGTTTGCTTAATCTATAGTTAGCATCTGCACTTCATGCCTTTTTTTTCCCCTAAACAAAGATAAAATGCCACGTACAACAAACTAATGGTTTAGAAATAGCTTTCACATTAATCACCCAAGTACCCAATTGGTGCCAATCCATTTATCTTGACTGTGATACTTTCAGAAGAAGGATAGATAAGTAAACAGCCACTTAAATATGGAGGTGCTTAACTCAAGTAGAATAAACTCCAGTGCGGGTGCAAAGGAAAATATGAAAGAGGCCATTAAACACATGCTTACACAAATTTATTTACATTTAAAGAACAAGGGGACCATTTGCTGTAAGTAAATGTAAGATAATTAAAAGTGGGAATTACCAATTAGAATCTATATATCAGCAATAAGTACTCTTAAAAATACTGCAGTGCTGAATGTGCCAATACTACCACTGCATTTTATTTTTCCAGCACTGCTGTTTCTAAAAGCTCTACAAAAAATTTTTAGTATACAGCATAGTTCACTGATTTCTTATGAGGACAAAGCACACTGATTTTCTCCTTGAATTAAATGTCCAGTAACAGGCAGCACATACTAAGTAGCCTCCCTTCCAAATGCTGCTCGCTCTCAATCTGCCCTGACCTAAACATGCATGTACATGTAAAATTTTATGATTTTTTTTTTTCATGAATTAATAATAATCTGTATCAGCAACTTCAGCAATACAGCAATAATCTGTTAAGAAACTACAGAGCACCTGGAAAAGCAGCCAGGTGTGATGGTTGCAAGCTGGTGCCCAAAAGCAAGCGTTCCCTTTCTTCCCTGTCCATGTTCCCCAACAATGTCAACCCCTCAAGAGGGTTGAGGATCTCTACAGTCCTTAACATCAGGGGACAATTACAGTGTAAAAAATAAAGTTGTTCCTTTGAAAACAAGCTGCCTGAAGACCCAATCAGTTGTGCTAAGCACCACTCAGCTCCTGGCTGACGCAGGGCCAGCTCAGAGTTGTAGATGTTGCCACCAACAGACTGATGAGGCAACTGGTGCCCCTGTCAAAAAGAGCCAAACCAGGGGAGTACCAGGAGCAGGAGTGAGGCTGGATAAGTGACACAGAGGTACTTTCCCAGTTGTGACTGGAATTGTGCAATCCGCAAGTGCTTCTTGAGTAGGTGGGAACCATGGTGGTCTGTGCTCAGACCCTGCTGAGGAGGGTCTGGAGAAAACTGCATACCCTTCATGCCGCTCACACCTAACTCCTCTGCTGCAAGCCTGATGCGTTGAAAGCTGCCTTCTAAACAATTTGTGGCTTTGTACATATTCCACTCTCCAAAGACTAAACAAGAGCAGGAAGAAAGCAGAAGGTGCTGCCAAAGGCAAAGCTGTGGTGCAATGCTGCAGAGGCAGATACCCGCTGCACTGAGGCTCACCATAGGGCTGGAAAGCAGCACGGCAACAGGACAGGGCAAGGACAAACCATACCCAGAGACAAGCCATGTTTACAGCCAGCACGGACTTGGGACCAGGCACCCCAAACCATACCAGCAAAAAACGGCAAGACTCCATCTCCCCCCAGTTCATAAGCAAATGTGAGTCCCCTTGTTAAATAAATGGGGTCTCCTGTTCTTGAAGGGAGGAGAGAGATAAAAGAGCATCAGGTGCTGTCTCTTTTTTGCATGAATGCAGCCGTGTGTGTCTTCCATTAGCACAAAGGAGCTTTACACACGTATACACGCTGAGAAGGTACTCTTCCCCATCCCCCTAGAACAAAGGTACCGAATGAATGGCAACCCTAAATACAGCGGTTAATAGAGTATCACGTATAACTGACAAGCAAGATAACAAGCCTGCAGTCAAAGAAACACATTTTTATTATCAGCAGGTAAAAGCAAGTGGATGTAGTATTTCTTACAAATTCCTATTTACACATTTCATAGGACCTCAATTCCCTGTAGTCCTGTCCAATTCATTTCTGCTACTAACCCAATCCACTGTTATGACAGCAGGCTTTAGTCCCTGCCAAGATGCAAGACTGAGGCTATCGCAGGTTCTTTCTCCTGCAGACAAAGGAGATCCCATCCACGGAGATCTCCGGGATAACAGTCCCCATCATGACACAGACGCATAAGATGACGACGATGCAGATCTAGGAGAAACACTGCAGGGAGACTGTGAGGAAGAGCAGGAAGGCTGCAAGGTGTCCCAGGTGTGGGCTGAAACACTGGTGTTGTCTGCAAAACTGTAATACCTACTCCTGATACCCACTAGCTTCTTCAGCAGTCTGTCCCCGAGACCATACAGGAGGCAATCTTCACAAAAAGCTATACCAGCTTTATTTATCTAATTTAGTACTATAAATTACTCTCTAATCAATGGGAATCACTCTTAGTTTTAAGCTCCCCTCTTTTGGTGTCTCTGAACACCTACAGACCTTTCAGGATGGGTTGGGGGACCGTGCTACCTCTACTGTTCATCACATTATAAATCTATTTCCTGTATGTTTTTGTCAAGATAAGTGTCTTCTCTAAGTCTTACAAGTGCTGAGCTTTCCCCTGTCTCCAGGCCCCTTCCTTTGGCCCCGCATTTCTTCTCCTTACCTCTGAAGTCCATTTATTTGCTCACAAACCAACTCATGACAACATTTGTCAATGAATTTAATGCTCTAGTTAGCAAGGAAGAAGCTTGTTAGCTAACATTTATTATAAATACTCTTCACTCAGAAGGCAATGGACTATACCGACATTTGACTAAGAGATAAATTGCAGCAAATAATTTTAGGCATTTTTTTTTATCCACTAGAAGTAGTCAATCTGAGTTGAATGCAACAGAATGATTTTCATGGCTACAGCTGTAGCAAAAAGGCTCCTATAAAAGATATGTCTGCACATAAAAAATAGTTAATAGAAAGTGCTGCCCGTAGACAGGAGGGAATACGTAGTATTGTATAAAACTCTTGTTATGCCAGGCAAATGGCTGCTGGTCAGCAGCCATATGAATGCAGACCTAGGACCATCTGAAACATTTCAGACAGTGAAGGAAGGAAAACTAAGCCAGGCAGCTTACAGGGTTATATAGAGTGGCCTATGGAGATTTTGCCTCTAATTTATACTGAAATCAAGAAGTTAGGCTACAAAAATGCTTTCAAAAAATCATTATTTGGTATATATCTGCTTCTCAAAGGACCCATATGGGCTATGGTGTTTGGACCTTGAGTAGGTCTACAGCGCTCCTAAATCCATTAAGGAGTCCTGAATGACTCAGAGTATTTCTAAATTGCCATTTTCATAACACATTTCCTAGAGGAAGCTCTGAGTCAAAACAACTTCTGCTGGAAGCGCCAAAAGAAAAACATTACGATGATGCATGGAGCATTAGTCGCATTGCAAAAAGAAACAAAATAATGGAATCGCACTGTAATGATTTTGAAAACTATTAACTTTGTTAATGAGTCATTAAAAATTTACTCCCTGCACTGATTCAGTGAGAGAACACAGTCATTCATTAAAATCTCATCCAAAAGTTTTTAATCCAGCTGCCTCTTGAAATGTATGGACAATGCGTATGTTTGGTTAGATTACAAAAGTTTGGAATGCGGAGAAGAATCTTTTTGGAAGGAATAATGTAAAGGTTTCCTCAAAATATTTACTACAGTTTTATTACAGATGTGTAACAGAAGTTAGGAAACAACAAAGTTGTGGACTCACATCAAGAGGACTATGATATACATGAAATCAAAGCTATTTATTCTTATTAAACACCTCTGCTTTGCTGCTAATCATATCTTTAATGCAAAATAATTCAACGTGAGTCCATGGAACGGGAGGAATATACTAAAGGACAGTAATTTTCCAGGAACACCAGTCCAATTTTAAAGGGTTTGGTTTTTAAGGAGTAGGCAAAGGACAGTAAGTTGGCAGTCCTGCCAGCTCCTATGATTTCATTACAAATCCAGTGACATTTCATGCTCAAGTTGTGGCTCCTGAAGCCCTCCAACATGAAGGAAATTCTCAGCTTTTCTTTTATTCATAAGTGACTTGCCTTTTAGCTGGCAGAGGAAAGCTTGAAAATGTAAACCCTAGAGAAACACCCAAGAGAAATACACATGCACACATCCTGGAGTCTCAGGATTTTAAGGCCATCTCATGACTTATGGAATCTTTGCCCACAATTTCTCTACTCTGGCTAGTAGTGAACTTTTCTGAAGTAATCTATGAATGTGAATACGCAATTACAGTGTCAACACCAGGCACTATTGTATTTTAAATTAGAACATATTTCTTTGAAATGCAGTGAACTCAGCGGCACTGCAAGAAAAGCCACTAGGGAATAAAAACCAGATGCTTCTCAAGAGCAAACCAGAGGGAAGGCAGCCAAGCTTCAGGCTTACTGTCCTCCACCAGTTCTGTTTTGCTAAGGTTTAGGATCCTAGATCAAAAGTCCTTCCCAAGACAAAACAGGAGCATCTAATGGGGTTGTCTACTTAGGCAAGTAGAAAGAGGTAATTTGGAAGGAGAAAGAAACCGAGAGACTTTTCAAGCCAAGGAATGGTAAAGACAAAAGTAAATTAATAAATCTGTAAGTTATACTTAGTTTGTTTCACTGTTTCAGCACAAGCAGGAGGATTGGAATGCCCTTGACAGCACCAGTCTGGACTCACAGTCACAAAAAAACCTCACTAACCTCCACCACTCTGGTAGGCTTTTAAACTGATTCTCTCAGGATCCTCTATAAGCAAAAGTGCAGTTTTCAATGAAACCTCTGGGAGTAGAATCACAAAAGAAATATCTTTAGCTTTGGTAAAGAGAAAGAACATGAATTACTACGAGGCAGGAAAGTTTTATACATTACTTTCAATAAAAGGGTTGTAGATCTGTAGGGAAGATGATAAACCTACAAGATCTGCCCACAATATTCAGTGTGAATTTTCTTGTGGGCACCAGAAATTCTTCCAACCTTAATGGGAATGATTCTATGTATTTTCACAAAAAGAATACCGAGGTTTCAGAAATATGCAGAGGAAAATATTATGTGAGAAAGGTTGCACAAGTCTCATGCAATGGTAGGTAACATTAAGCAAAAGGAGTACTCTGGTTATCTGAAGGTCAAGCTACACAGCTGAGCTGCTTTAATCATCCTGAGAAATGGATAAACTATAATTAATTACCTATCTTACTAGCTCAGGCCAAAGATGAAGAAAATAAAAAACCTTGCTAAAGACCTTCTCAGTCAGATCACCAATGAGGTCAATTAAGACAGTATTCCTCCCTTGACTGTTATTGTAAGGGCCTAGGAACGTCCACTGCAGGAGGGTAAGGCATAAGCACTCCTGCTGCCGTTGTCTTTTTGGTCCAAGATGGAGAAGACTTCAGAATGGTTCAATAGGTGTCCATGTCACAGGCCAGAGCATGACTGCTGTGCCTTGTTCTTCAAAAAAGCCTTTACCTTTTCCAAGTAGCAGCAAGACAGAAGAATAAACAGAAGCTTCATGAATTTAATTATATTTTTTTTTTCCCCTGAGCGGTTGTCGTTAAAATTAAAGACAAGGCCATTAATTAAGTATCCATGTAGATGTAAGGCTGTATGAGACTATTGGATACTGGTTTGAGATGCAGATCAAACTCTAAGTTCCACTAATTTCAATAAGGCCCAGATTTCACCTCCAAACGCATCCTTGCCCCTGACAAGTCATGTCACTGCCTAGTTTTTACCTTGTTTGTGCAGCACCGGTGCCTATGCTGATAACTGTGTCGGCATGGGAAGGGACCACTGCTGAACTATGCTTGTGCAACAGCTAGCACGATGGATGTCCGAGCTCTACTATTTTCCTATCAGCAGCAACTAAATGTATTCAGTTTTTTTGTAGGAGCCTTTGAAGATAGCCACCCCTGTACTCCCTGCCTTATTTTCTACATTCCTTTCTAGAAGTAGCTTACTGTGAGCAGGAGGACAAGGTTTCAAAGTCTCTCCACAATAACCTCCATCCACTCCCCACCCAACTCAAGAGGACTTTTCCTCAGGAGATGCACACACTTTCCAGTGTACCAGCAGTCGCCCAGCTGCTGAGCTGTTTTGTGGGGAGATCTCAGGATAAACAGACAAATAGATAAGCACATCCAAGGAGACATTTTTCCAAAACACCAAATGATCATTGGAAACGTGGCAGCAACTGTGTTAATAAATCATGATTAAATGCCACCATCTTTAGTTACCACATTTCGTTTTCATTCATTGTGTTTTCAACTCCTTTGTGGTGTTCTCATTGCCAGTGCGTGAGCTGCTCTCGTCAATGATGGGCGGGCTCATCCTGGAAGATGCTCAGGGCAGCCGCTGAGGTGCTGGGTGCCCTCTAGTTTTCATTGACGTTGCACTGGAACTGAGCAAGCTGAGCATGATGTAGGATGAGGCCCAAAAAGCATTTTGAAAATAGATGTTTCTCCTCTGGCATCCAGCAGGGACAACACGCAATCGGCTAGCACACTGATAATTATTTTTCCATTACTGCGAGAGCAGTTCCATCCTTCTTTATTCTCCTCTAATTGCCTTGACAGTATTTCCTAATCTGATCAGAGTGCAGCAGATTTTAGAAATATGTGCTTACCCTTCTACACATACTGTTAATTGTTGACAAGCCTTAAGCAGTTTTGTTATGCAAAACTGGCTACTTGCTCTGACTATTTCAAAATGTGAGAAACACAATGTTCCCCAATTGCTGTGTTCTGAATCCTGTGCACATGAAGGATAATCACAGGATTAAAGTACCCTACTGGAAACCAAGGTACTAGTGTCTGCCTCAGGGCTGTGCTTGTAACTCCAAGGGTGATCAGAAAGCATCTCTCAACTTCTCTATCTCCATGCATTGACCAAACAACAATAGAAAATATTTTCTTTCTCTCAGTATTTTTGTCTTATTTAATTATCTTAGCACATCTTCTGGGACGGGAATGTCTTGCACTATGTGCACAAATAATACAGCATCACACAATATACCAGATCCTGGCTCGGCTGGTAGCCTCTAGCTGCTACAGTACTATAAAGAGTAAGAATTATTGTCCATATCTAAATGGCATTTGAAAACTGATCCTGCTGTAACTCTGCTGAAAACCCCTACTGCTTCTGCATTAGAATTAGTTAGCTCATCATCACATATATTCCTCTTGAATTTTTCATCCCAAACTACAATGCACAGTAATTTCTTACCGCTTTCTGCTATGAAGGCTGCTACATTAGCCCGAGCATAAACAGGACAAATGAGCTTCGGTCCATGTACCAAAAAACATGCTCCAGATGGACTCCCATTTTAAGCATGAGAAATGCATGTCCACCGAGGTCAAAATGAGAACTACAAAGTCACGGGGGAAGCGGAAGCACAGAGCGGTTGTTTGGTCTGAGCTGTGCAGCATAGCATTGCCTCTTCGCATTAAAATTCTTCCTTCCCATCCCTGCATGCGACATTGCAGTTTGGTTTTAGCATAATTTTAACCTTCAGAAATGGTACTCTTGCACGTTTCCATAAACTTTATCTCAAGATATGATTTCTAAACAATTAAAATATTTTTCTCTTTGAAAATGCCACCTTTATTTCAGCATTGTTAAGCAAAAGGACAAGGCAGAAACAAGTTGTTTACAGATTCAAGCTGCATTCAGCGGGTAGTTACAGTTAACAAAACCCAGCATTTTTTCATCAGATAAACTATTCAACCAAAGCACTGTGCACATATCTGCTGTGAACACTTTAATTTGCTGCTTCTTTATTGGGTTTTGGAAGGAGTTATTGAGTTTCCTTATTGATTTTTAGTGAGTGAAACAGTAGTTTTCGTTGGGATCTTGACTGAGCTAATTGATAAGCTCTTGGTAATAAACAATAGCAGTGGCAAAAAGGTAAATGAAATGCAATCAATGCAAGTCAGAGCAAAAAAAAATGCCTTCAGAAACTTGTGAAATGCTATCATTATAGCTACAAGCCAAGTGTTGCTGCAGAAACACTTGAGAGCTGTTGGAGTAATGAGTGCTACTGGAAATGTAATGACTGCACACTGAGTAATTAACATGTTACATGAATTACTGATACATCTAAGGACACATGTTTATTTTAGCTTGCTGGGCAAGATTAAGTAAAATAAAATATTCTATAATTTACTCGGTATGGAGTTTTTATTTCCTACAGCTTGGTTGTAACTTAACATTGAAGATGCGATTGCAGGCACATACTCTGCATGCACAGTTAAATCAGTAGGGTTCAACTTAAACTGCATCCAAGGCCACAGACTGATCTCTCGTTGCAAACTATTAATAACCAGTTGTTCAAGCAACTTGTGAATGGTGCAATACAGTATAAATCACTAAATTTCATTGGTCTAACACCTTCTAGGTCATACCTGATGAAATCTTAGTTAATTCCCTCAACAAGCCAAAAAAAAAAAAAAAAAAGGAGAGTTTTAAATTTAAGTTGAAAGGAGGTAGATTGAGATTGTTCATCAGGAAGAAGTTCTTCCCAGAGAGGGTGGGGAGGCAGTGGGACAGGTTGCCCAGAGAAGCTGTGGATGCCCCTTTCCTGGGAGTGTCCAAGGCCAGGCTGGATGAGGCTTGGAGCAACCTGGTCTAGTGGAAGGTGTCCCTGCCCATGGCAGGGGGGTTGGAACTAGATGGGCTTTAAAGCCCCTTCCAACCCAAACCATTCTGTGATTCTATGAAAAAAAAAAAAAGCCATGGTTTAAGGGGAAAATAGTCACTTCACTCAGATAATATAGATATAATGCAGTTGTTCAATCAACTGAGAGACAGTGCCTGCTTCTCTCCCTTCTCAATACACATGTACTTTTAGATATTATTAACGGCCATTATGAAATCTGCTACAGGTGATAGTTCAAAACCTTCATCCATAAGGTCAAGGAGGAGAGGCTAATGCAGTTAGTGCAGAGCATGCTGGGCATATAGAGAGTTCATTCCTTCCACACTGTTGGATAATAAGGTTTAATTGTGCAAAAGATGTAGGCAAAGGCTTGAAAAAGAAGCTTGAGGAAAGCATTTTTCCACTGAAAACAGTTTCTTTTCTATGGAAAGTTGAACACTGACGCTTAACTGGAAATACTGATGTGGGTCCTTATGGGTATTTCTGTGGCAGAGCTTCTTTCTCTCCAAGTCTGGAGCTTGAGAGTGGACTACATTTCCCATGAGATGCTGAAAAGTTCCCCCTCCTCAAGCTGCTGTGGCCTCAGAGCATGTGTGAGACAGTCCAGAGGGGAAGCTCTGTCCCGGAGAGGGAGAGAGAGGCTCACTGCCATCACCCACAAGAGTGATAGCAAACTGTCAGGAAAAAACATCCCCTGCCTCTCACCAAAACTCTTTACCTTTTCAACAAGGCTTGCCTTGGACGCAAACTGACTTTCTTCCCCTTTTCAGACTTTCCACTTTGCTGCTGCTTCTGCCTTCCTGAGCTCAGAAGACTGAAATGGATGCTTCTCCTGAAACTCTGAACTCATTTCAAAATCACCTTAAATGAGACTGAAAAAGGAGGTGGCAGATGAACAGAAAAGCAATGTGCTTGACAGGAAGGCCCTTTACCCATCCCGTTAATCGTACTAAGCCAGGCATTGGGAAATGTCTCCTCTGAGGTCTGCTAGCCTACTTGTTTGAATGGAAACCACTCTTGATTTAGCAAGCCAAATTACACAATAAGAAGAAAATACATGCAAGAATGCCTGTCCATGTAGTTCCTGAGCACAGAACATGATGACATCCTCACACTTTCCATGGAGAAATACAGCCAGCGGATTGCAGAATATGCTCAAACCACCCAAACCATCCCACAGATCCTTACAGGCCAGGAAATTGAGTCAAGGTGCTTTGGAAGGGAAAGCTTTTCTTAACAACTGTCAGGTCCCCATGTTTATGACATGAATTGAGACAAGAAGGGCTGGAAGAAGTGGGAAAAAAAAAGCTACTATTGCTTGCTAACAGGGAGATGTTGAGGAAAAAGGAGGATACAAATGGGGACGGTTGAAATAGGACTTGGCGTTAAAAGTGCCACAGTAGGTTAGCACCATATTCCTTTGAGCCTTTTTAACTTTAATTTACAGAACAAGAGTTGATGCTCTTTATTCAAAAGTGATAAATGCCCTTGCTCTGGCTCTTACTCAGAGCCTGTGCTGTTATACACCTGGATGGTTCAGGTAGAGCACAGCTTCCTGACAAGGAATGAAAGATGGCTCCATTTGCCCGTATTTCAGAGGCAGCTGGAATCGCTGCTCTCATCTCACGGAGAAAAGAAGCGTATCAGCCTTGCCAAGCCAAGTCAACAGCAACTCACCCTGATCCCAGTGCCTCTTCCCAGCTGTACACACATAACCTGGGCTCCTGATCTGAACCTGTTCCCAAGCAGTACACTTATTCCCTTTCCTAGGAAGGAAGGCACATAAAGGGCTGCTTTACCCCACAGCCCTCTTAGGGCTCGACATGCCCCAAGCCTCCACAGAGTATTTTCTCAAGGTCTCCCTGGGGTGGCAGTACCTGGGATTAAGGAGTAGGTTAGATGTTTTGATTTTAAAATCAATGAAGGCTTCACCCACAGAAGAAGCAGGATTAGGTTGACTACAGGCAGATCTAGCTTTTATAGCAGGTACTTGTATCCTAGGTGAGACTTTCAGGCTTTTGAAAATATTCTTAATGTGATTTGTAAACTTGCAGGGAGAAGGAGAATCAGACAACTGTAACTATGACAATAAGATCATTACTGGTGCGGAAGATCTAGTCTTTCCCAGTGCTTCAGCAGCCTTCACGCATGATGCCAATTAGACAAATTCTTCATGATTCCTTCAGACTTCTACGGCATTGCGTGCAGAGGCTCAGCATCTAATGAACAAGATTCACTTAAAATTATGTGACACGGCTAGCGCTATGTTAAACAAATTTGGCCATTATTTTCCCTGGCTGCGTGTCCTTTTCCATCTCAGCACCATCTTTAAGGGCTTGCAGCCTGTTACTGAAGGCTGAGGCCCAATCCTATGTTGTAGCGAGTCAGAGTACCCTCTGCCAGTTCACCCTGTGCATAATCTCTTCATGATGCTAGGGGAATAGATGGTTCCCAAAAAGTGCCAAGCCATTCAGAAATCTGGTCCCTTTTTGTTTAAAGAGCTCTTTAAAGAATCATCCCTGATGTGGGAGCTAAAGATGTTCAAAAACCAGGCACAAAAGGTGACTACCTGAATGGGTATTTGATAATCCCATGGTTCTATCTGCTCATTCAGTCTTGCAAAGCCTGGGTGCTCATTCCATTTTCCTACCATGAATGACTTCAATGGTATTCTTTTGACTATTCCTTAGTGTGAAATAAAAAGCATATGCAAACATCTCTGAGGGATTATAGCTAACATTGGCTATTTTTCAGCAGAACTGTTTCCATTAGAAACAGGTAATGGCCAGAGTTGAAAGGCTTCATGGACAACATTCATTTTGATGAAGGATGATCACTTGCTTTTCCCCTGCCTGGCTGGCTTACTTTACCAGATCCTCATCAACAGCTGTGAGCTATTGGGTTTCTCAGTTCTCAGCTACCAAGAACCACAGCTCCTTGGTTTCTCATGAGCTAGCCATGGCCCCAGACTCAACACTGATGTTCTCCAACCCCTCCTCCATTGTCTAGCTCAATAAGGTTTCCTGCAATCTCTGCTCAGTGCCCAATTCTTTATTTCCTCCAAAGTTTTGCAGATGAAATAAGACAGAGGTGAAAGAGAAGGAGGTCTCAACTGCCTCTGAAACACTCAACTATTACAGTCCTTTTTTGCAAATCAGCTTCCTCCCACAGTTTTAGCCAAACACCACTCATCATTTTAGTTCTGGACCAAGCCATATGCCACCTTGCTCTGTACAGTTAAATAATAAGTTTAAACCATGAGCTACGCAAAACCTTTTTCTCACAATACCCTGAGACTACTAAAAAAAGCTAAATAATGATGGCCTTCAAAATGCTTTGATGCTAATCATCAGATGAAACATGACTTAGGAACAGAGATATATGATAAATCAGAACCAATCTTAAAAATGTATGTTTGTTTGTTTTAAAAAGGATTTTTCCTGGGTATCTGCAGGCAGAACTGGTACAAGGCCAGGACATGCTGGATGGAGCAAAGAGTGGCACCACTCCACTGAAGAGAACGCACTGTATTAGCAGTTTAAGAAGTTATGAACAGAAGGGAAGGCACACCCAGAAGCTGATACAACCCACTTTCTTATGTGTAAAGACACTGCTCCCACTGTTCAACTCTTCTGAAAGAAAAGGACAGAATTCAACAGGAATTGTTTTCAAGCAAAACTGGAAAATGTTGTGGATGCCCCATCCCTGGAAGTGTTCAAGGCCAGGCTGGATGAGGCTTGGAGCAACCTGGTCTAGTGGAAGGTGTCCCTGCCCATGGCAGGGGGTTGGAACTGGGTGATCTTTAAGGTCCCTTCCCACCCAAACCATTCTGTGATTCTATGAAAAGTGCGCCAGGAGGATAAAGTGGGTAGGATTTAAGTACAGAATAGAAAGCTAGCTCTCATCAGGCTTCACTACATTACTGTGCCATCTAAGCCAGTGGAATTACTGTACTGGAGTCAGGAGTACAAAGTGAGAGAAACTTGCAAACATTCTGCTGTTAAAAAAGGAGCTGTATTTATCGCAAATCTCCTTGAAACAGCTTCATTATCTCCCTTGCACTGCCAGTTTCAACACTTGCTCTTATTTACTGTCATCTACATTCCCCTTTTAAATCAGATTATTACTCTTCCTTATCAACTCTTCTTATTGTGCAAAGTTCCCTGATGCAGGCAGACTTATTAGGTGTTGTTTTGTAAAGGTTGTCTTCTTGTTACTGTTCAAAAAGCAGCTGTTCATAATCCCAAAGCTTAACAATTACATTAATTTTAAACTAAAGGTTGGAGCCATAAATTTTCTTCAGTATTTCCTGCAGCTAAAGAAACTCAGTAATCAACAAAAAGAAAACACTAATGACATTTCATGACTTCTTTATTTTCTTGTCACACATGCTGCAGTAATGTACAGAGATAAACAAGCGCCTGCTTTTCAGATTTCATTTTGAACACAGAAATCATTGTAGGGCACACAATAAAACTTGATTTCTGGCTTATGCTCCACAATCAATAGTTAATCCTCAGCTGAACATTTGATACAAGGTGCTCTGCTTAACCTTTTGTCTGCTGTCTCTCTTTCCTTTTTGCGTGCTATTTGATTTCAATTAAGCTGTGACTGAATATATCACTTCTGGGCAAGATATCTTTCCTTAAATTAAGCAGCACTTTGCCTCATGATCTTAATCAGGAGCTCCTGGAGGAATCTCTGCTGTTGCAACTGGGCACTAAGCCCTCCCCTCCCAAGCACCTCTGAATAGAGCAGTGTCTGTGCTAGACCAGGAGAAGAGGAACGGGCTACCACACGCAAAGTGATCAGTCATTGACAATAACTTGAATACTAATGCCAAGAGCATCAACCCATTCTAGGCAAGGATGGTAAAAATTCAGCTTTTCAACCATCACAGTAGAAATACAGGTTATTCAAAAGCTTAGTTTAGATGAATTTAACTGTCTGGTCTACCTTCTCCAGCCAAAGCTTTCTTTAGGGTCATCCCAAAATTTTCAGAAGCCAAGATCAAAGCATAAACCTGGTGTGTCTGAGATTTTGGTTAAAGAAATGCTAGGCAAAGCACCACAAATGTTTCACTACTGTGAAAAGTGTTCTACCTTCTGCTAGTCCCTAAATTAGTATTTCTGCGATCCTGAAAAATTACTTTTCTATGGACTGTGAAGTGCGTGCGTGAGGCTCCCTACAAAGCAGAGAGATACCGTTGCTGTAACGTGACCACCTGTTTTAATCAGGTCCTTGGGCATTTGGTTCTAACAGGACGTTCTGAAGATGCAGAGCTCGGATGGAAAGGTTAGCCAGCCCTAATGAAAGCACCCAATGTTTTCATTACACCCACTGACATCTTTCTTGCTCAGATCTGGAGAAGTTCAAGCAGCTTCACAAAGCAGACATCCAGCGAGACAGACATATACAAACCACCACTACAACTGTTCTCTTCTTCCTCTATAACCACGTAAAACTACAATATATTTCTGTTAAGGTATTCCGAAACACTCCTAATCTGAAATCCACCGAGTCCAGGCTAAAGATTACTCTAAAAAATGCCATAATTAAGTAAGTACTTGACTTTAGGTAAGCCTTACAAGAGATGACAAGGGGCAGCAGAGGGATATTCACACAGCCTGCGTTAAGCAGTTATCTTCAGATGCTGAAGCCAGGAGCCTGGTCTCAGCAGGCTCCCTTAACATCAAAGGAGAGAAGCTCAGATGGAATGACAGTGGCAAGATTGAACAACACTTCATCTTAGGTCTGTAGATTCAAATGCCATAGCAGGTGACTAAGAAAAACAGCAAAGGAGCAAAATAAGTCTAAAATCAATGTTGCTTCACGTGTAATGATTAAAACTCCACAGACCAAATTGCAACATGTCAAAATAGCATCAAGCGTGTTGAAAGCTCTTACCGTAGTAAAAGTTTCCAATTAAGGAACACGCTTCGATTTGGGAATAGATATTCATTTTATGATTGATTTTGCCCTTTTTGGTTAAAATAAGATAAAAAGGTCAGGTTTTAGCTAGCTACTACACAAGAAAGTGAATACTTCTTCCGCTGACACACAACACCCATGATCTGTAGCTAATAATTCTCTGTGAGTTACTGTAAAGGAATGCTACAAAACACTGCAATCTCCACAAAATCTTGTTGATGCTACAGACATGCAGTGTTGCTACGAACATGCAGTTCTGGCTTTTTTGTGCCCATTTCTCTGCTAGCACAAGCAAAACAACGACAACAAAAAATAGAAGCTTCCCTACCACTGTAAAGTGTGTGATTAGCCATAGGAGAACGTGACAGGTGGATTCTACGTGTTTATCTACCTGACAAGTCATCCTCTTTTCCTTGCTCCTTACGGATCAGCAGGGCAAGACCACTTTTTGTCTATAACAAACAGTTTGGATGTACTGTGTCCTTAATGATTTGACATTTCAGGGCCTCTATAGAGATGGGACGGTGAGCTTGTAAGTCATTGCCCTTTCTGAGGTAGCATGGGATGCTCCCACAGCAAATCCTGCCTCAGTATCCTCTATATCCTGGCTTCTTGATGGTACATTTAAGAGGTGCACATAGGCACCTGTAGGGATGGCACCCCTGTGCAATGAAGGAGAAGTGGGGTTGCTCATTCCAGAAGAGGCGAGGGAGAGCCATGGGATCCCAAGGAGATGTGATGCTTCTTTATGGATCCTTCCAGCCTTTCCTGAGAAGTGTCTGCTCCCCAGATCAATGCTTGGCCTTGTTAGACTGTAACCTCCCACTGCACTGGAATGCGAACACAGGCACATGCAAGTACAACTGCTCTCTTGTGTCTATTTGGGTTTTTTTATAAATGTCACAGAAAGTTCACCTGCATTTCGTGAGTGGAATAGAAAACAATGAACAGCTCTGCTCCCCAGCACGAATTTATTTGTTTGTTCATGGGAAAATACTGCCTTGCTATCGTTCAAACATGCATTCAGCATCCGACTTAAGAGTGAAAAGGGCAGAAATGGGGGAACAGTTTTGACACAAAGCCGTTACTGAACCCTTTTGCACATCTCCCTTCTCTAGAGCACACCATTTACAACTGCCAAGCAAGAGGAAAGGCCTTGTAACCTTTTTTGGTGCCACTTCCTTCTTTTCTGAAGTAAATGGCTTAGCAGTAGACTATGCGTTTGTTGTAGCCTCAGTCTTAAGCAATTTATTACATTTGGTGTGTAGTCTTATACTTGGCAGCAAAGATTAAATCTCCCTTCTAATGGAACCACAGTGGAACCTTGGGCATGTCTGGTGATTTTTGTACCAGTTCTTGGAGAGAGGGATGGTCATTTCCTGGCCTCTATCATGAGTGTACACAGCTCAGGGGGAAAGGCTGTCTTTAATTATTAATGAACTCAGTGTTTCATGCGCCGAGAAACTGCTCTCTTTTGAGATCTTAAGCAATATTATATAAAGCTGAGGTAAGAAAACACCCTGTGCAAAGAATTGGTTAAAAGATTCCAAATGCTGGGGTTTTTTTATATATTCTCCTGTCCTAAGCCTTCTGAGAGAAACAAGATGGTATTTCTGCCTGAAATAGTCTTCTGCCTCGAGTTCAAAGTGACAAAGCATTAATGTATGTAAATATGCAGCCTACAGCTTGTTCATTAGGAAACAGAGAAGTAGAGGAGAACATGTAGGCTAAATGTCACTAAGACATATAAAACTCTTTGTGGCTATATAAAACTCTTCACCATACTAGAAATAAGAACGTGCAAAACATAAATAAGAGACAATATGCAGCTGCTCCACTCCCAAAGGCTTAACGATAGGTAAGTGAGAAATAGGCCAGCAGCTCATGGAGATGGAAAACTTTTGTGAAGAGACCTCTACAGCAAACTTCAACGTGTTAAGGACTAAAACTGCCTGCAAGATTTCTTTGTTTAGCCCAGATTCTTGTCTCAGAAGTTTGTTCTACCTGGATGAATTTGCTGCACTTCGCAATGCCTTCACCTAGTCTTCCCCATTCTTCCTCCACACAGGTTCAAGTTTGCTCACTGCTTGTAGCACTAACAGCATTGGGGATGTTGCTATAAAGCAGAGAGAGCATGGACCAAAGGGCTAAGAAAGCGCAAGGAATAATTGAATTCCAGTCAGATTACGACTTCCATAGCCCAGCTTGGGGTTTGCTGCTTCTCTCATCAGGTATCTGCTGAAGAAACCTTATGTGTGATGGTTTTCCAAGTTCATGGCCACATGCAATACACAAAGCTCAACACAGAGCCACCAATTCTGCTATGTGCCAAATGGGAGCGAAGAATCATATGTAAGTGCCATATTTTTAAAAATCATCAAAGACCTGTGTTTGCAGCTAACCAAACTGTCGTAGAATTTAATTTAGGTTCAGAAGGCAGAGGCATGCAAAGGAAAATCAAGTTGTTTCATTTTAATGGTTTTCAAACATAAAATTTCAATTCAGAATGCACTTAAACGATACGATCTAGCCCAAAGTTTCAGTGGTGCTGTTGTATCATTTCACAATGGGAAAACAGCAAAGAATCTAATTTTCAGCTGACCTTACACATGGCCATACTAATTCTCACTGCCCTACTTCCAGGCCCTCATGTTCATGCAAAGCTGTCAGAGGCAGCACAGCTCACTGCCACAACCCACTGCTGCAAGCCATTTTATTTTTCACCTAAAAGCTGTTTCATCCATTTGCATCACTTACTTTGCTGAAAACGTGATGCCAGGTCTGCACTCTCAGAACAGAACAGTTTCATTTTTTGAGTATTGCCCTATTCTTTTGTTTCCTTTTTAAAAATGCGCTCAAAATCAAAGCAAAAACTCTGCCAGATCTAGCACTAATTTCTGATGAAAAATTAATTTCAGCATTCTTTTTATTATCCCACTTGGAATAAAAATAATTTCTGTCTACAAAACAGCTTGCATAACAGAAAAACTATGCCCAATACCTTCCTAATATAAGCAGAGAAAAAGCAATGAAGCAAGAATATACCCACTTTTAGTACTTGACTTTCAGCAGAATACATTATTAGTGAAGAATTAGCTGCATGGGACAGTCAATGAGTATTTCTGGTTTTAGAGCTTGCTTAAAAGCTTTGTTCCAGGGGTCACACTGAGAGTTATAAATCATAAAGGCAGTGCAACTCAGATACAATATTTGACCTTCCTCATAAAGCTTTACCTCCTGCTCTCAAGAGATAAAGGGGTTAGGTGGAGGGAAATGTCATATCTGTGTATTTATTTTTTAAATAGTTTTTTAGCTCTCATGATTGGGGGTGGGGGGTGGGGGAAATCTGATCTCTACAAGCATGAAGTCCAGAAAATACAAAACCCCAGAAAACAGGAATCAGAAGATAAGGGTCTTCTCGAGGGAGCTCACACTCGTCTGTATGTCTGGTGCTATACTTATATTTTTCACTACACAAAAAGCAAAAATCCCACACAAGATATATTTTCAGCAGCTTTGTCTTATTAATCCTCAGAGCCAGCAGATGGAGCTGAGGTTATGCTTTTAACAAGGGGGAGCGCAATTACCTTCTGGAAAGATTTCAGTGAACAATATGCATGTGTATAACAGACAAATGTGTGTAGACACACTGCACTCTATAAATTAGGTATGTTTAAGGCTTAAGCAAATAATTCGAATGAGCCATAGGAACCAGTAAATTAGGTTCACAAGTCTCTCTTCTGCACGCTTTCCTGATGTCTAATAAAGGGTTAGCTTTTATTGACTGTGGCTCCTCTATGAGCCACTAACACTTAAGAACTTGCAAGAGTGCAGTCCCTTTGACACCTCTGCTCCTCTTCCAAATATCATTGGAATTGGCCAGCAGCTTCAAAAACTGTTAGACTAAATAGACAAATATACACGTCCAGACAGTAGAATTATTTAAGCCCCACTACCTGCCTTAGCAACCAAGATGTAAAAACCCTAAGAGCCTTTAGGGCCCAAAACCTGGGTTTAAGCTTCACAATACTTTGCATATGGGAAAACACAAACTTTTTCCCATCTATATACACACACACACATACAGGGAGCAAGTACTGCAAAGAAAACTAAAGCATAAGTGTGAATCTAAGGAAACCCTACCACTTGCTCCTTACATTCACACAGCGTGCCAGAAGACCCAGACTAAATTACTAGGAGAGCAGTAAATGATTCAAGTCAAAAGGTGTCTATATGCCAACTCTACTTAAAATGACTTGCTAACATTTTCTCCTACCATTTTAATGAAGTTGGCTTGAATCCCTGGGGTTTATGGTTGTTAGAACTCAAATGTGCCAAACATTATATATATACTTGTTGTTAATGCCTGCTACAAGATATATGGCCTGAATTAGTACTATAGTAGACCCTGGAAAACTTGATGACAATCACTACTCCTTTCTGCTTCACGGTTTGCACAGGAAAAGGCAATTCTTTTCTGAAGAGATTTCACCACAGCCAGAAAAGATTCAGGGTACGAGGAAGACACTGACACTCTACCACAGCCACCAGCAGAGTACCTGGAGAAAACTGCCTGAAAAAATGATGAACATTTGGTTTCATCAACAGCTTTCAAATTTCCCATTCTGGACTCATAAAAAAAGCAAAATAAAACATGACATTCTCAGAGAAAAAGAATTGCTTTGGACTGATCTAACATTGTGCTATGAAGTAATTTAGATCACATTTACACACTGCATTATAACATAAAGATGACGCCATTAAAAAACCAAGAAGACTTCTCAGAGTCAAAATAGGATGTTCATGACATTGTTCAGGCCTTTTCTCCCCCACTCCTTCTAAAACCAATTCACTTTTAGGAAGTATTTGTATTCTGATGACACCAAAATGAATACATCATCTTCACCAAGGTTTCTCCAGCTCACCTCATCCTACGGTCCACTTCAGCCCTTAAACCTTCAAACCTCAATAAATACAATAATAGCTATATTTTGCCAGGACTGAGAAAATTGCCAAGATGTGAACCCCACTTGCATTACTCCAGATGGTGTAAACTCCAGTTTTAGAGCATTCACCCACACCACGTTCATCACCCACAACCTTCCTCCCAGCCATGTTCAGGAAGTCTCTTTGCTAATCTTCCTCACCTTCTATGCTTCCTTAGCGGTAACTGATCTTTTTTCTTGACCTCTTCACCTGCAAAATCTTTCCTGATCATACACCCAGGGCTCCATGTCCAGCCAGATCTGCTCCCTCCCACAGTTACTGGGGTGACAAGCGCTACAGATTGCAGAGGAGGGCCAGAGCTGAGGCCTGTGACTGGAAAAACCTAAAACAGCGAGCAAGGAACAGCGTCCCCTGGGAAATCCTTCTTTCATTAGGTGAGAACACCACGCCCTTATTCACCGCCAACGCTGATGTGCAATTCCTCTTCTACCTTGGAGGCTCACACCTATTTTGCTGCCCAGCAGAACTTGCTATTGAAGCGAGTTCTTCCTCTGTACTCATGTATCCATGTTCCACATAAAAGATGTACAAGGATATGCCTCCATGAGAAAACATACTTTTTATTTTAAGTATTTTTCCTATAACCACCACTTTGGTGGACTGTTGGTGAAGGGCACCCTCACTTCTTGCATGACCTGAAGCTGCTTCCGGCTGGCAGACGTCAGAGCTGCTGAGACAGAATAACCTTTTCCCTCCATTCTATTTCCTCAGCCCAATGCCTTGACTACCACAGACTACCAAGTGCCTTCCTACACCATCCCATGCCGTCTGCTAAACACTGCAGTGGGGGCGGGAGTTGCCTGCTGTGCAACCCTGTGGTACTTGCTATGAAAAGGAAATGTCTCTGCTACAGAACTGGGTTTAATTATGTCCTCGAGCCCCAGAGGTTACACCCCAGAACCTATTTGCTCTGCAGTCCCAACAGCTTCTGAGAAGAGAGACCCTGCTACCGGTGGGGTTTAGTCGAGTTATTAGGCGGCTATTTGCTCCCAGGCTCAGGATGCATGAGATGAGCAGCCAAGACAAATGCCGCATTCCCAGATGTCCCATGACTTGACTGTGAAATACCAGAATTGAGCGAATATTTCTAAGGGCTTCAGCAAATCCACCATCTACACTCTCATGGCTCAGCTCTAAACTGAGGATGGAAGACCCCATACACTAATGCCACGGGTCTTTGAGAACAACACGGCTGTCTGAAAGGGGGGTTGAGGCATCCCAGTCTCAACGTGGGTTTCTAAGAGAGCGCTTCATTCTTTTTCTCAACCCCTTGAGCATGAGCGGGATGAGATTTGCAGATCTGAAGCCCCATCACCTTCTTTGCCTTCTTTGCATGAGATTTTATCATTAACTGTACAAAGCAGGCAGTTTTCCCAGCTTTATAGCTGCTTTAATATGGCGAGTCTACAGCATACCGCACCACTCAATAAACCATGATGTACTCTACCTGTATGAACAGGCAAAGGAGCAGAAAAGAAATCAAGGATAAGAGTCAGGATACAGGGTAACATGATCATAGAATCATAGAATGGTTTGGGTTGGAAGGGACCTTAAAGATCATCTAGTTCCACCCCCCCTGCCATGGGCAGGGACACCTTCCACTAGACCAGGTTGCTCCAAGCCTCATCCAGCCTGGCCTTGAACACTTCCAGGGATGGGGCATCCACAGCTTCTCTGGGCAACCTGTCCTAGTGCCTCACCACCCTCTCCGGGAAGAACTTCTTCCTGATATCTAATCTAAACCTCCCTGATTTCAATTTATACCCATTACCCCTTGTCCTATCACTACAGGCCCTTGTAAAAAGTCCTCTCCCAGGACCCTTGTAGGCCCCCTTCAGAGACTGGAAAGCTGCAATGAGGTCTCCTCGGAGCCTCCTCTTCTCCAGGCTGAACAAGCCCAATTCTCGCAGCCTTTCGTCATAGGATGGAAAGGTGCAGGACAGTGCACGTATTCAAAAGTCTTGAGTCACCAAATTTAGCGTTGGGTCCAGCCCTGGATCCATAAGGAATATAGAACGGGGCTAGAAGTTTCAGCATCAACTGAACTTTAAAGCCCCACCAGCATTCTGTAGATGCGCCAAACCCCAGATGGGACTAAGATGCTTTGAAACAGTTTCCCACTGAAGCAGTTTCCATCCTGAACTATGCACAAACCCTAACAGAACAGAGAGTTTGATGTCACTGGAATCCAATTCTACATTAAAGCAGTTTCCTTGGTAACCAAAAGTCAAAACAGTCTTCAAACAGTGCAAACACAAAAACCTTTGACTTCTTACAACTTCTCAATTAAAGAGGGACAAACATACATTTAAATTATGAAATGGTAAAAGCTTTCTGAAGTGCCCAACCCAGCATAGCAAGCTCTAACTGCAATATATCTGCTGGTTTTGGCTGGGATAGAGTTAATTTTCTTCACAGTAGCTGGTATGGGACTGAATTTTGGATTTGTTCTGAAAACAGTGGTGATAAAACGTCCCTGTGTTAGTTACTGCTAGGCGGTGCTTGCATAGGGTCAAGGCTTTTTCTGCTCCTCACCCCACCAGTGAGTGGGCTGGGGGAGCCCAAGAAGCTGGGAGGGAACACAGCCAGGACAGCTGACCCCAATTGACCCAAGGGATATTCCAGACCATATGATACCAGACTTAGCATAGAAAGCTGGGGGAAGAAGGAGGATGGAGGGGGGACACCCCAATTGACCCAAGGGATATTCCAGACCATATGATGCCAGACTTAGCATATAAAGCTGGGGGAAGAAGGAGGAAGGGGTGGGACATCCAGAGTTATGGCATTTGTATTCCTTAGTCATCGTTATGTATGATGGAGCCCTGCTGTCCCGGAGATGGCTGAATGCCTACCTGCCCATGGTAAGTGGTGAATTAATTCCTTGGTTTGCTCTGCTTTTGTGGCTTTTGCTTTACCTACTAAACTGTCTTAATCTCAACCTATGAGTTTTCTCACTTTGACTCAACTGATTCTCTCCCTCATCCTCATCCCGCTCTGGGGGGGGGGAGTGAGTGAAGGTTGTGTGATGCTTAGTTGCTGTCTGGCATTAAATCACAACAGCACATCACTGAGATAATAATAGTCTGCAGAGTTTCAAGGACAACTGTAAGACACAGTGCAAAAAGGACTACCACAGTATGCTAGTACGCTGCACTCAGTGCACGTATCGGAAGATCGATGGTCGTGAATCCATGCCACAGGCACCCAGTCTGAAACCACTGGGGAGGATATAAGGCCAGTTTCTGACCTCTGCTGCTGTTGTGAAATCCAAGCTCCCCTGCTTTTAGGCAGATACTGCTCTGGTACTGGGCATGACTGTAGCTCTAGAGCACCCTGGTTGTGCAGCCACGGCACAGAGATCCCCAAAGGCTGGTGAGGCCAAGCGCTAAGCTCTGAGGAGCAGCCTGTGCCACAGCGGTGGGTGAGGCAGAGCTCAGTTCTCCCTTTGTAGCAGGGCCCAAGCTAGCTTTGTAATGCTTCAGGGTGGAAGCATAAAGCCTCAGTGCCATCTGCTGCCACTGGAGTAGTCTCCTTCCTCGATTCTGCAATGCCCCTGGAACCGCAGGTTAGGAAGAAGCAAGCTGCTGACAAAAACCTGCTGTTGCCTTGGATGTAGCACTCAGACTAGGAAACCTGAGACTCAAGGAGCAGAAAAGGCAGAGTTATGGCTGGTGACCCAGTCTGAAATGATGATGAGAACCTCCTAGAAGAGTTACACCTTTTTAGACCAGGGAGAGGGCTGAACAAGTGTCTCATTACCACTATCTCATTGCCAAAGAGACACTATGAAATGGAGCCCTTTGCCTGAAATGACTGTGTGGGGTATACAGTTTTGTGCACCGTGTCCTGTCACTACAGAAGATGGGATTTTGTGCTATGCAGATGGGATTTCTCCAGGTGCGTACTGTTATGTACCAAGCCTGGTGAATAAATTGGCTGGAAATGCGGATACCCATCCATGTAATAAATACAGGCAAATTGCTAACAGTGAGACTAAAAATACTCAGCTTCAGACACAGAAAAACATTTCAGACCAATATTTAAAGTTTATCATTAATAAACTGAGAGGGATTAGTGGATTATAGGGAGTAGTAACAGACATGCTTTAAGAATAAGGCTCACTGCCATGATTAAAAGGCATTTGCCTGATTCCACGAAGACCTGTAGTCCTCTGTGTGTATGCATATGCACGTATATTCTCATTTTTATGGAAGATCACCCATCTTTCTCTTCCGAAGGATTTCACGGCTTTATGTACATTCTTGTTACATTGAGAATCTGCAATAATGTTCCCAATGAAATTGTCTATGAATAATACATTACTGCAGCGCACAGAAGAGTCAATGATTTCTTGAGGGATAACAAACACGACTGGTACTTTCCGTGTGTTCAGGCCAGGCTGTACATTGCCAACTAATTTATTTTAGTCTTTGTTAAATAAAACACACAATTAATTCATCTCTAGCATCATATACCATAGAGCACCAGAGGAAACGGAAAGTGATCTGAGAACCCGGAATGGTATTGATAAGCCATAGCTCAGCTCTGCTGCAGCACAGTTACAAGGGGATGCTGAGGACACATCGGCATTCTGCATCGGGAGGCAGGAACCACTGCTCAGCTTTCAGTCTGATATTCATAATAAAACACAGTTTCATGAGCAGTACAGAGGCTACAACAGCTACCATCATGCCCATTAGCCAGGAGAAGTGAGTGAACAGGCCTAATCAGCCAGATCTTCTCAGGTAGGGTGAGAATGCTCAAATGGTCCAAGATGATGTAGAGAAAAGCAGTGGAAGCCGGCTGGTGGGTCCTACCTTTTTTTTATTCTACCTCAGCCACCTGCTAGGACAAGATGTGTCACTGAATGACTGTATTTGACACGTCAAATAGATAATTTTTGGTTCAGTCTTTTTATGCTCAAGCACTTAACCCATTAGTCTCTGCCAAGCCCACCCAGGGAAAAGCCCACTGTCTAGTGAGTGCATCAAGCCAGACTGGCAAATAGTGAATTGTATTTCCAAAATGCAATTCTTGTTTTTAAGTAATGATACTGAAAGGTTCAAGCAGAATTGTTGAGTAGAAATCAACAGAATAAAACGTCTTGTTTGGAGGCTTTTTCTTTTTCAAAAATAAAAACATACAGGAAAAATTTTACTGAATAGAGCTGGCTTTCTGAAGTACCTGCTTCTATTTGCAAATTACTGCTTTTGAAAACAGCATTTTCATGTATACTGCATGTTCCAAGGTTCATTAAAATTAATTAACATTCTACTCTTGACAGTGGATTGTCTCTACTGGGGCTTAGAGCTGTTACTGCCTTTCAGGTCCTGAAGCAATGACAGCGTGTGCTGGACAGGAGAGCCCAGCCAGAACCCGATGATGCAGGCACCGTGCAAACACAGAACAAAATCCTTCTCCAGCCACTCAGACCTGACCTGATGATAGCACAGCTACAGAGATATTAAATCTTCAATATTTGACTGCCAGATACTGAAAAATATGCAGACCTTTCCTCTAAAACACTAAGGAAACAAAATGTTACCAAACCAAATAATCCCTACTTCCTCTCCAGGGAACAACTGGCACACCAACATTACATTCCAATGATTACCAGACTGAAAACTGCCCGTAATTATCCACAGCCTTCACACACTCTTCCCTTTGCTTACAGAGGATCAGAGTGGTTTGTTACAAAACATATCACACTGTAAGCAGTGTTAGCTTACTGCAGACTCATCCAGGCGATACTCTTCTGCCTCATATTCACCTCACCAACAGGTAGAGTTGGTCACAGTGATTTGCAGGTAAAACCTTCTCAGAACCAAAGCGTGTTTTTCAATAGTAACATTTTCATTAAAAAGAAGTTTTCTTGTGGCTCAAGGATTTGCGTAATTTTAGCAAAATGTTTCAAATGAAGAGAAATTTTATGCCAATACAAATCAGCGGGGATAGATTTAGGTTTTCAGCTTTTGCTTTTTT
Organism: Eurypyga helias; assembly: GCF_000690775.1. Taxonomy (NCBI): domain Eukaryota; kingdom Metazoa; phylum Chordata; class Aves; order Eurypygiformes; family Eurypygidae; genus Eurypyga; species Eurypyga helias. The sequence continues at coordinate 66,417 of NW_010253281.1, read as the reverse complement.
ACCTTCTTTGTGGTTTTTTTTATCATTACAAATGTGGATTAAGGAATGACAGTCTCAGGGGAAAAAAACAAAGCATTTCAGTCCCTTTCAAAAAGCACCTAAATGAGAATTTTACTTTTCTATTGAATTCTAAACCAACAATTTTCAATTCATTCCCTCAAAGAAATGAAGAAAAAGCATGACAAAACCTGAAACTCTTTTTTTCATAGCACTCCTATTTTTTTCCACAACAGCTCAACCCACTTTTTCAGGAGACCCTATTGAGTGCTTCATTTCTCTTTTAGTAAGTGAACAAACTACTGCAGTGTCTTCAGCTGTTCCGAATGCACTTCTATGTGCACTTCATATCATGATTTACAAGGGCCTGTAGTGACAGGACAAGGCGTAATGGGTTTAAATTGAAAGTGGGGAGGTTTAGATTAGATATCGGGAAGAAGTTCTTCCCGGAGAGGGTGGTGAGGCACTGGGACAGGTTGCCCAGAGAAGCTGTGGATGCCCCATCCCTGGAAGTGTCCAAGGCCAGGCTGGATGAGGCTTGGAGCAACCTGGTCTAGTGGAAAGTGTCCCTGCCCAGCACAGGGTGTTGGAAATAGAGAGTCTGTAAGGTCCCTTCCAACCCAAACCATTCTGTGATTCACGTGACATGTCCATGAGCTGCCACTTCCTGAGAAAAACTGCCTGCTGTAGATAACATGTTGCTGAGCACAAGGGGGTCAGTCTGAAAGGGTGCAAGTAGCTCTTAGCATCCAGGAAGCCTGATCTGTTTAGAAATAAAGATACCCGATTCCAGACATAACAAAAACTGCATCCCTTCCATACCTTACACAGATGCTCCTTCACAGCCTGCTGCCATTCCCCAACAGGGAGGATAGAGGAAAGGTGGCAAGCAAAACCCAACTTCTAATATAGCAGCTCAGCTCCTGGTTTATACAATAAACATAGGAGGTTTTTATGGTAAAGAGAAAGGGTTATGATTTCATTAGTGGAACAGCGAAGGGTTGTCTCCATAAGAACAAGTGGGGAGGAGATGAATTATCTATTCAAACGGATGGTATACAGGCGCCTGCGTTGAGCAGTTTATTTCGAAGACACAGAAAACATTCCCAAGTGTATTTTGCTGTAGTATAAAACAAAAATTGCCAAACACAAAACAAAAAACTAAACACAAAATTCACAGACAAAACCATTAAGTTGAACAGAAAATGAATCGCCCAAATAATGAACTCGAAAGCATCAGCGAGTTCAGCAGCAGTGAACTGATATATACAGGATTTTCATCAGTATGAAGAATGATTATGATCTTTCTTAAGAAACTGCAAAAGACTTAGAAATTCTAAGTTAGCAACTTACTAAACTCTGGCTGCCAGGAGAATAACAGTGACTGCTTCCAACATTTTCTTCTGTGGGCAGACTATGATTCAGGGTAGGAAGGGAAGAGCAGCAACCAGAAAACCTTCACACTCATCTGCTCTATTTTAATTTTATGCTATTATTCCTTCTTTGTATTGCAGTGTGCATGCAATCTCATTCCCTGAGAATATGAAAACTGCAGCCACTATATTTCTTAAAAGGCAAGTTTCTAAACAGTCCAATCTTACCGTCTTTTTTCATGGATATAATCTCAATATTTTAGGTTTTGCCTATCTGCCTGAAACCTCAGTTGTAGTCTTTAAACCAACAGGCTTTGTCATAAAGTTGTGAGTTTACCAAAGCTTTTTCCTTCCCATGAGAATCTCCTGGCTTTCTGGACAACTGGCCATTGTACAAGTCCAAAGCCAGCAATCCCTAATATGTTAAGAAGGAATTCTTGTGGCTGGTGACACTAATGTTAAAAAGTAGACGTGGTGTTCTGCTTCATACTGCAACTCACAAATCCCCCAGTTTCCCTCAGAAATTTGGTTCTTCCTCTATAAGCCTGAAGCTCAGAGTGGCCATGGTACAGCACAGGAACAGAAGAGAGTATCTAGTCTATTTGGGTCTTAAATACTGATAGCTAAATCAGATATATTTTGAAAAAAAGCCTAACAATCATAGCAGCAGCAAACATTTAGCTGTTTCATCCTTTCTTCCCCAGGTATTTTTTTTTCCACACCCCTGAGCAAAAGGATTCAGTTGTCCCATTCTGCAGAGGAGAAACAGAGTGCATAGAAAGGGAATACCTTGCCCCTGACCAAGCAACAAACCAGGAGTTAAGCCGGGATCAGCACCAGGTGTCCTGGGCCCCAGCCTAAGCTGCCCTCTCAGACTGCATTAATGTACCAGAGCAACGTCCAAGTACATTTAATCCAGTAAATCCTTCTGGGGTGGCACTGTGGTAGTGCACCAGTGGGAGCCCACGGGATGGATCAGTGCTTCCTGAAGGAAGCTTTTTTCGTCTGATACAGCTCCTCAGGAATACATTTCCATGAGAAATCGATTTGAATGCTTTCCCAGGATGTGTGACATTGCCTGGCTATACACATTTCAGCATGGCCCCTTCGCTGTCATCTTCTAAATCAATTTCTTTCACTTGGTGCCAATGCAGCATATTAGTTTTTAAGTTGTCTTCTCGCTGAATAAGATATGGCAAACCTGTGAATTTTATTGGTTATAAGAAAGCTTTGAGAGGGAGAACAGTAGAGAAATATCAAAGCTAGACCATATATTGCTTTTTCTTACAACAGCAGAGGGGAAAAAAAAAAAATCATTCTTTATCTTGTAATGTGATTCATGGCTCCTTCCATAAGGCACTGATAATGCAATTCATGAATCTGGCATTGGCAGTCTTTACCATTTTCTTTGTATATTTTCCGCCTGTCCACACATTAAAAATTGTCCTGCCCTAAATATGTCAGCACAAGATCAAACCTGAAGCAGTTGCATGGGACAGGGCTGTTTTTGCGAGGGGAAGTTACTCAGCGTTAGTAGACGTAAAGCAAGCCAATAACTCAAGGAGATGAGCACAGAGGTTTGGGGTAGCTTTTCAATTCACTGTTCTTTTCTTTCAAGAAAAAGTGACTACTCCAACAGTTTCTTTCCTAGCCCCGAAAGCACTAGGGTCGCATGGCTTTTGTTACGGAAATTAGATTTGGAGACGATAAGCAAAAATAAAAATGTCAAGCAACAGACCACTCCCAAAGCACTTTATGGAGAAGGTCGAAATCATTGCTCTCTTTTTGAAAAACAGCTTGGTACAGAAGCCAAGGTACAGCAAAATGAGCCACTCGCGGCAGTCTAACAGCTAAGGCAGACCCCACATTTCCGTACTGTGCCTACTAGCCTTACGTCACGTTCTTGGGAGATCTAAAATTGTCATTAGAGAAAAAAAAAAAAATTAGCAAGCATCAGATTTACACTCCTGTTAGAGGAAAGGGAAATAAAGATAATATTAACCTATAGAGCCTTTCAGTAAAGTAGCTTATCACCGTAATGTCAAGTTGATGTAGAACTGTGTAGGATTATATCAGCCTATAACATAGTCCTATAGAAAATGGCACACCCAAAAACTACACACCTCCAATCCTGCAAGTTTACCTGTTGATAATTCCTAAAATAAAATATCTATGTTGGATTTTCAAAGGGCAGAAGACATTCAGGCACACGTTTCCAATCAACCTTCCATCAGGAGGGTTTGACCCATTTCTGCTTTGATTTTACTTTAAATAAGAACCACGTGCTTCACGTTTCGTGGGAACAGTCTGGACTCTTGATACAAAAGTCAGCGTTGTGATATTCCAAGGACATAAAACCCCAGACACCTATAAGCATCATTTGATGATCATTTTCACACTTATGTGGCAAACAAGCATTTTAACACAAGGAGGGAAACGTTTGCGCTGCATTGCCACCTTCGCTGACTGGTGACTCGTGGCTGATGTGGGGCTGATATCAGCTGCAGCGGTTCATAATCTAAACTTTTATATTTTTAAATGCTTTGAATATGCACGATGGTGTGTAAATGCCAAATAACATTGTTTATTTTAACAGCACTTAGCACTATTCATGCACAACTGAATCGATCTATAATCATTTGGACACAAGAGCACTGTGAACTGTAAGAAACAAAAGGGAGCAGTTAAACATCAGTTTTCAAGGTAATTAATATTACCTAATTTCTAGCTAATTCTAGCAGACTGGCTTGCCTCTCTTATAAAGACAGTTCATGCCTGACAGATAAATAAAATGCTCTCTAACACAAATGTATCGAGATAATGTACTGTAACCAAAACACAGTAATGTCTAATGGCAGGTATTCCAGGCTTACCTTTATTTGCCACTATTATCGTGAGCATATATCCAATATCCATACAGCGTTCCTAAGCACTGCATTTGCTGTATAGTGCGTTCTAAACTTCTTTGAGCTGTTCATAATGGATCAACTAAATGCTATAGGGCATAAAACAACCCCCAGAGAAAGAAATCTTTGGGTTTCTTTGGTTTCAGAAGATAAGTTCCTTATCTTCCGAAGTAACCTACATCCACCGCAACGGCGCCTAGAAATCACTGCCATCAGGTACCAGTTACGGCACTAACTGATGCGGATTTAACTACTCCATCATGTTTGAAACTCTCTAGGCTATGTTATGGGCTGTGCTGCACTTTTTCCCAGGTTCCATCACCTGCTTGTTCACCAGCAGCACACTGCCGGCTGGCTCGAGCATGAGCTATCAGAGAACGCCTCTATCCTGCTTGACTGCACAGCACCCGCTGCTCGGATAGCCTGGTGCCTGCTGGGGCTGCTGGAGAGGATGCGGCACCCACAGAGCGCAGATAGCGACAGCCCTGCCACCTCACAACTCGGTACCGAGAACAGCTTGAACCAAATCCATGCAGCACAACAGGGCTGCTCCATGAATGCCGATTAAAACACCTGCAGGTCTGGGTTTTGATATCCCTATGAGGCCTCTAGGCTGAGGCAATTAGCAGCAGGTTTTAGCAACTCATAGAGCATCAATGGAAAGCTCTTCTTCAGAGTCTTGTAATCGTGACAAGCTAAGCTACTCTGACTTGTACATGTACAGTAGTATAACTGTTCAGGGAACATAACAGAGCAATACAACCAGTTCTTCCCAATTCAATATTAGCATTCACTTTTTTCTTTATTAAGCTCGTATTTTCTAAGTCATTTAGAAGACTAAGGCACCCCAATTTACATACATATATGTAATATTTTTTTTTTCCTACCTGATTTAACTCACTGCTAAGCTGTAACATGAATGTCAGATCTGAGCCCTGCAGCCCAGGTACTGGAGGCATCTGGTTTGCGACCGGTTCCGTACTTTATTTATCTGAGCTACATACAGTATACACATACTTAAAAAGGGAAGAAGAAACCAGCTCACAATTTTACATGACTGCAGCTCGTTTCTGAGCCAGCGTGCATATCTCTGCTGTACAGCACTGGGCCATGCAGATGTACCCTCGGGGAGGTTACTTACCGAGTTAATGCTACTGATATATGAGAAGGTTTCCCGTTCCTACAGACAGCTTCTCTCAAGCATTTTCCCTGCTGCAAAAGATTCATAATTTAAAGAGAAAAGGCACTAAATAATTTCTGAAGGTGATACTTCTGAAGCGAAATCATTTTTCACAGTAGAGCCCCAAACAAAGGATTATCCGTCAATAAATCTATCATGCGTGACATCCGTGCTCCCATGGGGTCAACTCCACTGTAAACAAACAAAAGGCTCTTTTTTAATGATTCACCATTGCCTAGAGGGGAGGAGGAAGAAAACAGCCATTTTTCCTGAAACGTAGGCTGACAGACTTATGCTGATGAGACTTTTACATCAAAAGGATATTTTCCTTATGCAGGGACGGAGCTTGCTTCTAGCACCGTATTTCTATTAGGGAGTGGCAGGGAATATCCTATTTAAATCAAGAGCTCCTAAACTGTGGTGTGTAAACCACTGATTGTCCTTAGGTTTAAAGCTAAAGAGCAACAACATTCCTCAGTAGTCCGAGAGATCTGTTAGCATAAAACTTTGGAGAGCAATTAAAAAAAACCAAAAGTGGTGATTTCCCATCTCAACTTTAATGAGACGTGCCTTCCCCTTTCCACTGCCACTTCCTTATAAACTTTTTCAGTCAAAGCAAGAACCTGAGAGAGAAGCCCAAAATGGGTAGAATCAAACTTCTTTCACTCTTCTAACCAAGTCCCCAGTCCAAGTGCTGCTTTCACTTGAAGAAAGGCACGTGGGCTTTCTTTTTACCTTCTTTATCACTTGACCATCGGACAAGACTTCACCATTCTCCCTGCAAAGCACACATTCGTTAAGGGTTTTTCACTGGCTCAGAACCGTGCTACACTTGGGATGAGTTAGATATCACTAAGAAACCCATGATGTGGCCTTATACAGCCCTGAGTCTCCTTGGCATCATGAGAGTGCAGCACGAACATGATGAAGCTGGAAGCCAGGACGTGCCACTGAAGATGAGTCCAAACCCGTAAGCCCACTCTGTCTTCCAACAAGGAATTTAAGATGATATAAAAAGAGGATCACAGGCACTTGGCATCAGATTAGCTGAAATAACACTATCAAACAGCTTGTGACATGCAGGACTTTACAACTGAAATCCAAGTTGCTCTCATGAGCATACTGATAACAGTTTTTGAGAGTGCATGTGTATCAGAGAAGCCCTCACTAGATGCTACATCCTAAGGACTCTGCTCAAAGGGGCAGCGTTGGGAGTCTGCAGTCAGCTTTAATTGAGCAATTCCTTCATGTTAAACTCTAACAAGGTCTCCCAAATTTTCTCTCCAAGTTCCTGTGTAACTGAGTCACCTGAGCTAGAGCTGACAAGCACTGCGCTCTGCCAGTAATGAGCTTTCATTTATAACACACTGGAAGGCACTTGGGGATCCAGAATTTGATGGTCCGTCCTCTCGCAGCACTTCCCCATCACTCCTACATCAGTCATCCATGGTCACACTAGTGTACAGGGGGGACAACCCAATGGAGAATGGGGTCTATAAAGCACTGCAGATGGTATTTCCTGAACTGAGCTGGGCTTTGTCAGGTGGAAATACACTTAGGTCTAAATATACAGTTTTCAGCATTTATTACAACTGAAAAAACATACACATTGCTGCTAAAAAATCATCCATTTCAGTTTAACAGGTCCCACTGGTGAATAATGCCATGCACAAGTTGCACTGCTGAAGATAAATGAGCTAGATTACTTAGGTAATATCTCATCCGTCTGAGTAAAGGGTGCTAAACGGTGTATGAATATGTGTAAAGCCAAGTGACAGAAGTACATACTCATTTTCAAAAAAGGAAAAAGTAATAGAATAATGTTATACCCAGGCTTCCTAACACGGCTCAAATTAAGGGTGGAATTTCACTCTATCATTATTTCCATTATACACTTTTATTTGGAAAGGTTAAGGACTCTGCTATTAAAATGCACTCTTGGATGAAATTTCACAGGTAAAGCATTCCAGCATGAAAAATCAGCGTTATATGTCAGGAAGAGGAATTATTTGTAATTTTTACATCAGAATTCAGCACAAAAGAGTTCTCAAACTTTTCCATTTCTTTCAACTAAAGCGTCAGATCTCTGTGTTCATAATAACGCTCTTAATGAATAAACTATCAGCATCTAACGAAGTACGCACCAGGGCAGACACTGCAATTACTACACAAGTTAAAAAGAATTCTCCTTCCTCTACTACATATATTGCTTAGTTCTTCCAAATTTCAGGAGGAAAGATGAAAAATAAATAAATACCAACCCAGAAGATATGACAATATGTTCTCTCGCCTGTGGATCTAGATTACAGCATCTGTTGTCTTCTCTCCTGACAGCGCATGGGCATTGGAAAAGGGGTGAAGACAGGGAGAAGCTGGAAGAACACTGCACCGAGACTATTTAAAGCCAGTTACCACCTCTTGCTTGTCTCTTAGCATGAGGATATTGGTACAGCTTCAGACTTCACACAGGTGTTCAAACCCTAACATAAAGACAGCAGCCACTGGACTGACAACAGCAAACTCCAGTCCACACAACACTGGGTGCTCAGCAGAGCTGCAGGGTGCTGACACCTGCAAAGGAAGAGCCCCCCATATGGAGGTGATGTAAAGTGTGGGGAGCTGCCTGAAAAGTTTGTTTCCAAATATTGGATCAGCTTTAAAAGATGACCTTTGATGATTTTAACTTGCACGCTGTTGTCTTTTTAGTTACACAATGGGCAATACTATTAAACACATCTACTATACCTTAAGATTAAAAATCTTATGGTCTGCTTATATTGCTATATTCTGAGCTATTCAAGTGAGAGCAATAAAGACAAATTTTCAGGATCCCTTTAATTAGTCTGCAATGAGCTTTGCCCTGTTAGAGGTTTATAGCAAATTTCGTGGAAAATGCTCTATGCAATTCTATTTAGTTTTACTCCATCCCATACAAATACCCCATAAAATATTTTAAAAGCCTACCATTAGAGGAACGTGCTGTTCAATGAGTCATAATACCGAGCTGGCGGTGCTCTTGCTTGGGAGAAATGCTGCCCAAACCACTACAAGTTTTAATTTACAGAGGAAAGAAAAGACATGTCTCCATCAGGAAGGTGCAATGTGTTAACTTAACACGAGCTCATTCAGCTGAGGCCGTTTGACCAGACCTGCAGGTGTCCTGATGCCCAGCTTGCTTGTAGAGTGTCCAAATTCCAAATATCCCACCACCAGCCCCTTGTAGGAGGGGGAAACAAAGGCAAGACAGGTTAAATAGCATAACAGAGGTACCCAGCCTGGTTTTGTGGAACTGCAAGTCTAGTGGTCTGATCTCCAAGATTAAGTTTTATCTCATAAAAGGCTTCTGCAAGAATGGGAGGAGGAGCAGAACACAGGCTGAACTCCTAAAACTAAGGGGGCTTCATGTCATGGCCACTGATCTGCCTACATGCTGGTTTAGCCTCCGATCTAACATTAGGTGGCATGGGATCAGTTACGTCCATCGGTGGTAAGACACGCGGACAGTGAAGAACAGCAAAGGCTGCAGCAGGAAAGAGAAGGACAGGATGTTCAAAAAGCAATGTATATTGCAATATGTATAAAATCCAGGTCACTTACTTCAAAGTGTAAATGCAGGTTTTAAAATCTCCCCAACAGACAGTCTCTGCTCCATGAAAAGCAAAGAATCCGTTAAGCCTCACAGCAGTTATTTAATTTTCTTCTACCACTGTCTTAAACAAAAGCAGTAGGAACAAAAGTGCCAATTCATAAAGTCTTAATTCTCAGAGCATGCCAAAATCGGCTTTGCATGCCCAGGCAGGAAGGCCCCGGACTTCAGTAGGAACAGCACATCTAAGGATGGAGTTTGGCTCCACACACACACACTTGCCTCAAAGCAGAAATATTTAGTTCTCAACTTTTGTGGTGGCTTGAAGCGGTGTCTCTAGCACTTGAGAGGAATTGGGAGGGACTGTAAGCATATTTGGATCTTACCTTCTAAAAATAATCTCTTTTCTCTATGCATCCTGACTCTCAGCACAGAGATAATAATAAGCCATTCTTAGAAACAGCTCTGTATGACGAGCTACACCAAGCGACTCAGCACAGAAGACTGCCTAAATATTACAGCCTGGGGTACAGAAAAAAGAAATCACAACGGGGGAAAAAAGGATGGGAAAGGTGGTGCCAAATGCTTTAGAAAAGCAGTTTGTTCATCCTGACAAGACAGCATAACCAACTGGCTCACATCCAAATGGTGATGTCCATCAAAATCGTAACAATCAGTATCTATCACCTGGCTTTCTGGAAGCCACCTGAAAACAAATTTTCATAAAATCAGGACACAACTGGAAATCTAATCCATGATGCCAAATTACAGGGGTAAATGGAAACAGAGATAAATACATAAACCTGGGCCCAAGAATGAAGCCCTGCAGGACACGTGAATTAATCACTATAGAAACAGATATAGAGTAGGCGGACTGAACAAACTTGGAGAGGAGTGTCTATCCAGAAGGAAAACCACGCCAAAGCTGTGCCTGTGGTTCCAAGGCAGGAGGGAAAGGGACAATATTTTGCTTCACTGTTGATATCAAGTGCGGTTGTTTTTCTAAGCACTTGCAAAGCCAGATTTTCAGGATGAATCCGAGAAGCACATCCATCAAGCCTTTTTAACTTCTGAAGGTGACTGCTGCTGCGCAGACTGAAGGGACAGTAGATGGGTTAGAGGACAAGAGAAGGACTGAGAGGAGGGTGATAGTTGTGTTTGAAGGGAATACCATGGAGTTCCTCACTTGTCAGAAGTGTAGCTTACAGAGAAGGCAACATACACACCTGTCCCCTTTCAAAAGAAAATTTTGGACTTAAAAATTATGCTCCTGCTTCTTAACAAGGCACTAAGAAGGGAAGTAGAAGCATTATTATTTAAATCTTACCACTTTCATTAAGCCTTCTGACAGTCCCACCTATTTCTTCTCTCTTTAACTCAGAGCTTTGTCAAGGATGTAGTTCCTGTGTTTCAAATTACCACGTCACTCTACCTTTCCACGTCACTCTACCTTTCTGACCCTAAATGCAGATCCTCAGAAAGACTTCTAAAAGACTGCACTGGTAGTTGTCCACTCCATCCTAGAGGATGAAGACTTGTCAGCAATGAATTCAGGCAGAAGATCACTTGAAAATTTCAGGAGTACAAAAAGTATTTAAGGCTATCAAAACTAGAGGTGAGAGCTCAATCTGCCTGACTTCAGCAGATCTCATCTACTAAAGAGCATGAGGACTAGTCATGCAGTAACATCCCATTGGTGATACTCCATGTCCCAAAGAAAACAGCTCCAGAGCTACATAACAACCCTTACTCCTTCAGATAAGCTACAATGCTTATGGCACAGAGGTAAACTGGATTTTTTCATCATCTGAATATAACACAGTGTATCCAAACCACAGATGACACATTAAGTCATTTTCGATAAATGGTATTAAAGAAAACAGTTTGGCAGGAGCTACTGCCCTTAAAGGATAGCTTAAAAATACATTTATCCACATCATTGTTCCTCAATCGTCATAAAACAAGCAAAAAGACGTAACACCACCTACCATCCAGATTTAAAAGCCTCTCTTTTAAACTGTGGCTGTTTTTTAACACTACTATCCTGCGAAGGTTGACAGGAAGATAACAAAACCAGTTGTAGCAAAAATCTAATCCGAAAGGTAGCTGATTAAAGAGATTTATTGTGGGTCACTCGAAGACTGGCAATGACTGGTTTTTCAAAAGAAGGATCTCAAAAGTCAAGCTGTCTTATTTAAAGGTGCAACTGCATTGTAAATCACTTACATGAAAGTCGCAGCGAGTATTTGGCCTTAAGCCATCGCAGGAGAACGACATTACAGCTCTTGTGAAAAGTAGAGAATTCACTGCAGAGCTCCTAACTTTGAAACATACAGTTTTTTACGCCATAGTCCCTTCAAAATTATCTTTTCAATTACTTTGACTCACTCTTCAAAAGAATTTTAGACTTGAGTTTTTCATGCCCAAAATTTTGAGCAGAATCAAATGGAGTTTCCTGTCCCACCATAAATCTCCTGGAACCACGGATTTCAAAAGAAAAAAAATCTGCAGCTATATTACTAGTTTGTCAGAACCACAATAAAAATGATCCTCCTTTTTATAAGAGCTACAGTTTCCTTCCGTCAAAGAAGGAAAATACCATCTTTTATGAATCTGTTTTCTCTTATACTGTTGTTAGTACTCTCCTAAATCTTAATAAATACAAATACCAAGTATGTTTACATACTTGTGTATGTAAACACAAGTATGCAAGTGACGGTTTTTTCATCGAAGTGCTGAATATATCTCCATTTTCTTAAAATACCTTCTTCCACCTAAAAGAACTGAATAATCAGTACTTAGCAAAATGGAAGCGCAGGGACACTGACAAAAACTTAACAGCATGAACAGTTGATGCACTATAAGAAACTCACTGAATGGTTTGGCAGAGCAAAACTGAACCAATATTTTTTTCAAAATACGATACCTAAAGTCAACCTGATATTCAGAAAGGCTTTTGCATTCAATTTTCTATGGCGTTTCTGGAAATCTACACTCCTGAAATTAGCAGGAGCTTTCAGGAATTCAGGACTTCTAAAGATGGAGGCAAATCAGGTAGGTGCCTGAATATATAACTTAAGTGTGGACACCCATCCTGCAAGATTGATTCAATGCTTCAAATGTGTATTATTCAAGAACCAGCTTACCTAGAGTGACTTAAAATACTCCAGTATTTCCCAAACACACCAAGATAAGCTGTTATGACTGTAAACCAGCTGTGTTATCTCAGAGTATAATGGAGAAGCTGTTTATAAATATCTTCCTTTTAACGACAACCTATATAAGCAGCATTTAAATGACCGTATAAAGCAAAAATCCAGATAAAGCCTTGCAAGTACAAAGATATTAGACTTTTAAGATGATTTGTACTACTCTAGCACAAAGGACAGAACCTTCCACTGCTCTCAGTCTATAGACTCCTAGACAGATTTGGGTTGGAAGGGACCTTAAAGACCATCTATTTCCAACTCCCCTGCCATGGGCAGGGACACCTTCCACTAGACCAGGTTGCTCCAAGCCTCATCCAGCCTGGGCTTAATAACACTTTCTTGAAATACACACAAGCAAGTAAGTTTGTACTGTGTTTTGCAATGGTGTGTCTGGGAAAGGAACGGTTGCTGTGGAAGTGATCATCAGAGGAAGGGAATACCAGCTCAATAAAACACAAACACAGAGCTGGATGATGTTACATGGGTGGAAAGGAGAGCAAGAGTGGTGCTCACAAGGTGTGTCTACTTCAGTCATGCATATGAAGTTGTCAGATCTCCTGTTAAATGGATATTTATCATGGGGGAAGAAGAACAAAATAAACAGCCTAGTAGTCTGACCACGAAGCTCCTGCAATGTTGATACTGCTTACTCTAAACGCATCAATGGGCAATCAATTGGAGTGGCCTCAGTGACAACAAAGACACAACTTGATGTAATAAAGAATGTTTATAAATTGTGTGCAACTGCATATGCTCATTAACTTTCTAACACAATGTTGGCAGAAAGCAGCTCTTATCTTTGTGCAAGTTGACATCCAGGTTATCTTTCCATGCCACGATCTTCGCTACATCATTTGTCGCCTCACTAAAAGAGGTACCAGAGTAAAATGAGCTGCAATATCATTAGCTGTATAAATTTCTTGTGTGTGATGCTCTTGCATATTGCTACTAGCTCAGGTTAACAGAAAAGGAATCTAACACTCATGCAGCTACATTTGGGTACTGATATGAGAGAAGATATATTTATTTTAGGTAATTAAAATAATTCCTTTGAGTCTGTAAAATCAGCAGAAAACCACTATTTGAGAAAGTTGCATATCAAATAACAGATGCAAACCTTCAATTATTTATAGCGTACCTATGACCTGAAGCCATGGAGAGAGGATTTACATAATCACACTTGAAAATAGAAAACAATCTTTTTGTATAGCTCCTCCAATGTGGCTTTTTCACCTTACATGTGCTGAGGAAGGACAATGCCAGTCCCCAGTCCCGGTGAAAACAGATGAATGTTGAACTGCAGCTGAGAGCTAGCACAGATATCCAGACATTCTGCTCTTCTCATAATAAGATCTCTATTTCCATGTCAATACCAGAAGAATTCCTTATTGCCTGATCAAGAAATGCAGCCAGTAGCGGGAGGCTAAGGTGCCCATGGCCTCTGAACACCTGCTAGCGACCCAGAGCTTGAGAGCCTGCAATGTGTGCAGAGACCAAAGCAGTTCCCAGACCCCTCAGAGCTCATCTCTTCTCTAAGGGACATTCAGGGCAGATCGGCTAAGGCACACAAGGGGTGGTATTTATCTGCATGAGCCTTCTGTCTAGGCACAGGATGAAGACAAGCTGTCAAGCATATTCATAGCTAAATATTTATAAGTCAAGATGACAGAGAATGTAAAGAAATGAAAGACAGTGAAAACAACACCCTCCTTTTCCAGGGCTGCCTTGCTTCCTCCCTGCCTCGGAAAGAAACAAATCTGAACTGAAAACATTTCAAACTAGACACAGGCCTGAAGTAGCACTTTGCATCAGAACACCACATCAGACTGAACACCTTAGTTCAAAGCAGCTAATCGCTGTATCCAGGCCCACACGTCCAAAATTTCAAAATTTGTATTGGACTTAAAGCAGAGAAAAGTCCAGTACAGAAGCTCGGATCTCAAACCAGGAACCCATCTAGGGACTTGATCCTTGTGATTTTGAAGATTGAGCCAGGCACCTCAGGTGAGTGGTAACAGAGCAATGAGATCCTCTGCCACAGAGTTGTTCTTCTCCATTTCATCTTTTGAATTTCACCCGTTAACTTGTGAATTATACAACAGAGAAGAACGAAATTCTCCTTCATGTTAACACCTATGTAAATATTACTTATTGTAGCTGCTTGGCAGCAGACCAAAGTATCTCCCTTAAAGTAACAATTTATGCTAGTACTACTATGCTAGCTGCTACCGTTCAATACCCAAACATCACTTCAGGTATGTGACGTGGTCTAAGTAGCTTACCACAGCCTCAGCAGCCCTGCAGAGATCCTCTCAAGCACTGCTTTCTCCACCCTGAATAATCGCCAGCTAATATCTAGGGTTCCCAAGCTGAAGGAAGCAGTCTTGGCATTGCTTTTCCAGTGTAAGCTCGTGCTCGATAACCCTGGGTTTGTTAGGTTCACGTTGTACGTATGCACACCCACATTGTGCTCAGCCAACACGTACATGTAAGCGACAATCTGTGTCTCTCAAGCCTGAGATAATCAGCATTTAAGATGACCAGCAGTCCAGCTCATCATATTACCATGTACTGAAGGGCTCCATCCAGGGAACAGCTAAGTCATATTTTCTAGGCTTAACAGAGCCCAGGCTTGACCCAGGAAAAATATGCGAGTTTTATTCAGGCTATCAACAAAGCTGGACTTCTGTATGTCATCAGATGCTGCACACAAAGTTTTGTGAGTCAGATAATTAAAAGACCAAATGATTAGTCACTCAAAAACTTGAAGCGGTAGGCAGGTTTTGAAACAGCTGTGCACATCTAGAAACAACAGGAACTGCTTGCTCCTGAGCTTTCCTGGGATTTATGGTCTTAAACACTGTAAGCTTCTCTAAATATTTGTCCTCCAGTGTTTGAGTTGCAAATATAACCCCAAAAAAATAAGCAAACATACTTTAGTAAAAGATGTCTGTGTTTAATGATAGGCACTATAACTGAGTGTAATGGAAATTCCAATTTTATTTTTTTTCTTCCCACAGAGCATTTATCCCAATTCTTCAGCAAAGCACAAGAGCCTAGATAGTAGACAGCCAAAGGAACTGTACTGCAGTGCTTCTAACTCATTTTTCTTGGAATATACTAGACTTGTTAATGAAACATAGCGAGTTTCTCACTTTGAATCAACTCCCGGCTCGTAGAATAAACTGCTCTTTAGAGATTCTGAAGGTCCTCCAAAATTTAAGAAATATTTTTGGTAGGATCTACAAGACATAAAAGTGCAAGCTACCTCAAACCCAAAGTGTATTCACTTTTCTCAGTTTGCAGAACTGTCCACTTTCTATTGTGTTATCAAGCAGTGATCTTATTTCTTGACTGGCGCGTAGGTGGGTTTGCCTGTGCAGATACATTTTTTTGCAGCTCAAATGAAAATGCAAAAGTAGTTTTTTAAAACAGCTCTGTCAACAATGACTATGTAAGTGTTAATAGACATGAGAACCGTCATCAGAAACCTCAGCCAGACACAGGCATCAGGGTCAAGCCTCACAGTTTTCAACTGGCTGACTTCAGTGGACTTGAAATTAGAACAACTTGTTTCTCCTTCAGACACAATGGAATCTCCCCATGCAAAGGGCAAAGAGCTGCTCGTTGCTGTATTTCTTTCCAACGTTTGTTGAAGCCTTTATTTACTAACCACTGATTCTACAGGGTCATAATTTCAATAGCAACACATATTTACTCAACAGTAGCACTTGTGCTTTCATGTCTATTTCCCTTTTCTCTTTCTAGTCAATATTTCATTCTAAAACATGCTATTAACAAGAGCAGAAAATCTAGCAGGCACTTTTTTTTTCCTTTAATAATAGATGATATCTATTTCAAAAGATAAAGATATTTCCTTGCTCTGGGATGTGTTCTTTAAAAAAAAAAAAAAAAAGCCACCAAAAACCCACACTACTTTGCACATTACGATTGCTGCCTTCAAGAAACAGCAGATAACATTGAAGAGATTTAATTAATATGTACCACAGCATGACCTCAACGGATAGAACATCTACCCTAAAGGAGCAGAACTGTAGGAGGTAATTAGAGCACACCATGACATTTATTACTAACGCTCTTACACTGACATTTGCTGTTGACAGGCTGCACATAAAGTTTTCCTCTGTTTGCATTGACGTTAAATGATATAGACCTTCCCACGAACAAGAGAGAGGAATGCTTTGCTGTTTACAGTAAATTAAAGTGTAAGAGACAGAACAAAATCTTGCCCTTTTTAAAGCAATTAGCTAAACTCCCACCCACTTCCTAGACCCACGTTTCTTCTCCATACAGTGTACTATGAAGGGGAGCTGGTATGAAATGCATCCTTTGAGAAGGGGAGAAATCCCACGTTCCTGTCCCTATTCTCTTCTGCTGCATGGGTTAAGAAAACACTACCTGTTTAGTGTAAAAAGGATAAACAGAGAGCAAAACACTCAGGATCAAGGACACCCCTTCTTCCAACCCCTCCCCAGGGAATTAGAAAATTCCTCTAATATTGGGTTGCCTTACAGAGGGCATGTTTAAGTATTTCACTAGCAGATGCATTCAGATAATGAAATAATCCTTTCAGGATTTAAAACATGTCAAAATTAGTAATGTTTGGCAAAAAAACATACTATAAGTGAAGAGCAAACTCTACTGATGTCAGCAAAAGTATTTAGAAACCCTATAGGAGCCCTGGTAAAATTTGAGAAGTTTTAGAAGAAACACACAGTGATAGAATGAAGCTGAAAGATTTTCCTTTTTTAAAAATCCTTTTCAACCAGGCTGAAGTAGTCTGATTAACTAAGCTAATTTCATCCAAAAACCTTTTAATAAAAGTACTACACTTCGTCTCCTTTCCTTTTTCCCTTCCTTCTCCCAGCACATTAAACATTACAATATAATAAAAAGTTTTATTTTAATGAACATGGTCTGTTTGGGAGTGACTTGCTCTCACCAGGAGACAATTACACTTGTAGCTGTTGGAGGACAGCTCTGTCATCCCGAGACGCAAAGCCTGTTACAGTGAGTTATCAGGAAAGTGGGTACTTACAACAGTATAATAATAGAATCATTCAGGTTGGAAAACAGCTTTAAGAGCATCAAGTCCAACTCTTAACCCAGCACTGCCAAGGTGCGCTGGAGATAGGTCAGGTACATCTCCAGGATAGCTCAAACTACAGGAATTACTTACTACTGGGAGTAGCATCTCATGTACGCAATGCCAGAGCCTATTCTCATGGAACCCTCCACCGGCAGGAAGTGGTTTACGCTAATGGGAAGGTAATGGGAGGTGTTACATCCCTGTTAAATTATGTCCCATCTCAGAATATAATCTACACTCGTTCTCAAATAGGTGGATAAAGAAGATTTAGCATCCTCATTCCCTCATAACAGTTATGTCTACGAGAGTATCCTGGACGTTCGGTTCGATTAATTTCCTAGCATCCCACTGATTTCAAACACACACTAACAGAGAGCAGCAAGCAGAGTACACACATTGTAATTAAAGGTTATTTACTATTAGTGAAGAAAAGCAAACCATTTCAGATAAAAATCAAAAGCAAGCCACGTGTCTGCTTAGGTACTTAGCAGAGCTTTTCACATGATAGGAAAAAATGCATTAGACTTTTTGGCACAGAGGAAACAACTGCTATGATATGGCAGGGATTTATTGCACTAATCACACCGGCCTCATTAGCACCCCATGCACTGCTCACTGCCCACCCTGTAGCACTCTCCCGCTGTTGTGTGTCTTGTATTACAGTTACAGGTTTGGGTTTGGGGTACTTTTTGCTTGGGCTGCTTACAGAAAACCTTACCCCTAGAAAAATATAGCAAGTATAACAACCAATAAATAAAGATTATTTTACTTTTGGTTAAAATGAGGAAATTAACTACTGTGTCACTATTGCTATTTAAAAAGAGGGGTTTTTTTTTGTTTGTTTTTAAAACCTCAGATAATTCAAAAAAACTGGAATCTCGTTTCTTGGTGTAGAAAAGAGTTGCCTACAACTTGCTGTGCTCTACCCCGTTACCCGAAGTGAGTGACCGCTGTAAAAGATGTCCCATATACAGAGGGCTTGTGAAAGCTGGGCGACCTGGGAAATTCAGGTAATTGAATTAGAGAGGCTGAATGAGGCTTATTAGCTTGGGCACAGTCTTAGTCCAAAACTCGTTTGCCTCCAGCCAGGTCAGGAAAAAGGCAGAGCAAACTCAAGTCTGCCAACACACGTACAGGTCAATGTGCTTTCCTCATTTCCCCATGAAAAATGGCTGTACACAGAGCTGCTTCTTTCCTGTAGCCAGGCACAACTTATCAGTTGGCCACAGACTGTTAAAATAGCACTTTAACATGCAAAAAGGCTATTTTGACAAGATTAATCTTTCTACATTTTTCCATACTAATTTGCACTGCAATATTTTGAAAACAATCTCTTGCCAGTCCAACACAGTGTATGAAACGTGGGAAGTTTTCATTTGGAAAGTTGTGCCATTGCCAAAGGGTTAAATGCTACACAGTGCATGGTTATGCAGACATTCTGAATTGTAAAACATTAAAGCACTCATTGATGTCATAATCTGAAATCACCAAAAATCCAAACTCTGCATTCTCAGCACATGTATTTGTTATTTAGTGACACAGCTACAGCAGCCAGAACCCAGAAAAAAAGCAGAGATTTCTAGGTTTCTCTAAACAGTAAGTGACAAAAATACATTAAGTGACTTATTACCCCTCTCCTACAACTGATAGTATTTTTTAACTATAGGTGTAATCAGGACACATGACATGACATACTCCAACAGCCTTAGCACTGTAAATATTGCTTTCCATGCACTGATAGAAGAGTGAGGTTTGTAGGGTCCAGCTGTTGTAGCTGGAAAAATCAGAATTGTTTAATGAGATGCAGCCCTCTCACCACATCTGGTCTGAAAAATTGGTGACACATGCGCTTCCAGGAAGTTTAACCCTGTTGTAAGAGCCTGGCCAAGAAAAGAGACGTCCTATTGAATATCATATTTGAGGAAAACATTATAAGACCTTGTAATAAGTCCTTGAAGAACCATTTTGCAATTCGTTCACTTACGTATACAGAAACCTCTGCTTTCTAAATTTTAGCTCCTTTATTTTAGATTATGAATACATTTTACGATTCATATATAAAACTGCTACTGAGAGTAAAGAATTTGCAGAACATGGGAAATTCCTTTGAGGATTCTTATGTTGGTTTCTGTTTATAGTGATGTCCTCCAATTTTGTCAGAAAGATCTGCAGTGTTGAGAGACTTACAAAAGCCAAGTCTCCATGGGAATACTCAGTCAAGTCAAATCAGCTGAAACTCTAAAGACAATATACGTAACTGACAGCATGTTAAACCAAAGCAGTTAATATCCTGCTTTCAAAAAACAGTAACTCCATGAACATGACACTACTGCAGTTGTTTCTAAGAGAGCCCATGTAGAAATGTAGATCAAATGCTTCAGAAAAATTGAAAATCTAGCCCTACATTTTCTGTAGTGAAAATATTTTGAGATCCCATCTCTGAGGTCTGTTATATTAACTTTAAAAAACCTAAGGATGCACACACACAACACAAAATGTGATTTTATACATTTTACACAGGGGACCAAGTTGTGGTTTTCCTTTCTAAATTAAGCAAACACTGTGGAAATTTAGCAAAAGTAAATAAATTATCGTAATTTCTTTCTTAACTAACACTAAATGTTAAAAAAAAAAAAAAACACCACACCCAAAAACGAAACCACCAAAACCCCACAAACCACAAGACAGACTCTGCATCTCCATTTTTCCACATTCTTTGCCAGCTTTCTCACTGAAGCTCTGCGGGGCCCTGGATATGCTCCTCTTGGAAATACAAAGCCAATGCTTGTTCAGAAAATTCAGAATCAAGCTGATTATAGGTGGCTTGTCACGGTTTGTCCTTGTATTAGATTTCAACTAAATTCAATTACACAGTGTTCTCCTTGCTGCCATGAGATGAATGGCAGGACGAAGATGAATGAACACAACTGCTGAAACTGATTGATCCCAACATGCAGGCAGGTTGATTAAAGTGTCCAGAAGCAAAATGAGGAATAGTATTCATCTGTAACTACTGGTTGGGTCTTCAATTAAATGCTGTTTTCACCAAATGCCAAGAAACCGTCTGATTCCTGTTGATTCTGCAAGAGCACGAGTGCAGCACCCAAAATGAACTGAAATAAAACCTATTTTTACATCAGTCCATCCACATCTTTCTTTTCAGTGGCTACTTAGCTGCCCCAAATGTTTACTTGGAACAATTAAACAAATCAAAAAGCATGGTAATAAAAGGCAAAGTTGAATTAGACACTCACCGCTAAGTTACACAATTAAGGTGAACAGAGTGGAGTTTGGCATCTGTTCCATCTTTGCACACCATTATGCCCTTATTTCCCATGGTAAAATGGGAAAGTGTGAAAATACTCAATGACACATTCCTGAGTGGTTAGCTGCCTCTCGAAATATCTTCTAGTCTGGAAATACTGCATGTCCTGGTGGTATGGAGGCAGGCATTGATTAATGAGAAAAAAATCTGATACCTTCTGCATATTGTGGCAAGGGATCCCGTAATCACTCTGAGCCAAAGGCTGACAATTCAAATGTATCTTGGTGGCCGGCAGATATGCTCAGACTGTGACTGAGTGCAGAAAGTTTGAGGGAAAGTGACCGAGCACATCTTGGAGGGGACAGCTATATAAACTTCTACTCCCTCAAAAGCAGCATTTGCCATATGTAACTAAGGACTTGGTCTATTTTTAACCCAGGGATGATCCATTCCCAAATGCTACTACAAACTGTACCTATTTCACCTTGCTAGCTCTACGTTTGGTTCATGTATTTCCAAAGCAGAGGCCAGATCCCAGCTGTCAGCCTGGAGTTTTAACTATTTTCTCTCAACCATCTGTGGTTTCTTCTGCAGTACTAACACTACTGTTTCTGGCCTCGTGTCGGTTTCTGAACCTGTGTCCAACTTCAAACTAATAAGTGTCCCTTTACTTTCAGGCTGACAGCTCATTTGTCTTGTCCTGGCACACCATCCCGTTCTCTGAATAACCCTTCAAATGCACTGCTACCTTCTCCTTGGATCTCCGCCTTGCACTAACGTTTGCAAAGTCACACAGAGCAAGGCCATCTGTGCAAGGCTTGAGCCTTCCCAAAGCCCTTGAATACTAGATTTTGCTAGGTTTTGTTGACTTGGCTTAGGTAATTTGCCAGGATCCACTTTCTGAATTTTCCTTCCCTTCTGAAATTTTTAACAAAGCCAGTCTTAAGTGCTTAGATCTGTGTTGCACCTGCAGAGACCACCTCTTTGGCAACTTCCAATGAATTTTAGTTCTGGTAAGGTTTTCTAAGCACAGTTTCCATGTGTTGCTTCCACTGCTGCTATCATATGCTGTACAGAAATCACCGAGAGCCAAAGACTCCAAGAAAGAATTGCTTCAGCGCATGGTTCATAAGTGCTTTGCCCTGCATCGCATAAGTGCATTCAGAAGACAACAACCGGGCCCAAAACGCTCCTGGGAGAGTTTATAATCAAATGATACAATTAATTGAAAGACACTTTGTGACACAATCCATGGAGTAACTGCAAATGCACAGAAGTAGCTACCTACCAACTTTACCAGCTCTGCCCAAAATCTCGATGCTAAAGCCCCTCACCTCCCTGTGCCATTCACCAGAAATTAGCCTTTGCAGCTCTTTGTCCATCTCATTAGTGCCTCCTGGCAGCTTTACCCCTCTTAACTCCGCACAAGGAGACGAGGTCCTCTGCTCAGGCTGAGAGTTTGGCATGGCCAAGGGTTGGGATGGCACTTGGAAAGCTGCTCTCAAGCAAAGCTCTGAGTCAGGAGCCAGCATCCAGTGTCCTCCAGGATCTACTAAGATGCCTTCCCACAACAGGGTGGTGGGACCACTAGGAAGCTAATGTCATGGATATCCAAACCTGCACGTAGAGCTTGCTTTCCCAAGACACACCAGAAATAAGCTGAATGGATCTCAAGCACACCAGGATTTTGATGTGTGTCTTCGAAGTTCTGGAAAGATGATGGCCCCGAGATTTGCTCATCTCTGTGTCAGACAACTGAGGCACTTGGATTTATCTCACAGAAGCAGAGTATTTGATTGGAATACATTGTACTGAAAACATTTTATACCCAACCTCATCGTGACTTCCATGTGTTAACAAAAGATGCAATATCCTCAACATATCCATATGATATCCGTACCATATCCTCAACAGCAAAGATCCCGTATGAATAGTAATGATGAAGTCTTGGTTACAGTGGGCAAAAAACTACAAGAAAAAAAAAAATTCCAGTCTTGATGAATTTCAAGGAAGAGTCTGAAACAGAACAGGTGTAGATATAGTCCTATTTCCCACTTTGTGCATGGGCACTTTCCTGTCCCTCCCATCTCATGCGTCTGTAAGACAACGTGTTTTCTGCTCATTTCCCAAACTCCAACTCCACCTCTGCAAATAAAGCCATCGTTCACAAACGGAAAGAGCCAAGCGCTTATTCACATGTAACAAGTCCACGGATTTCCCTGCACACACTAATATGCTCTGCCTGATAAAGAAACACAGCGCTAAAAAATCATGCATAAGTCAACCTACATAACCTATTAAAAGCAACACAACAGATGTTCCACCCCAGTGAGGGAATCTTCCCTATATGGCCAGAGTCAAGAAGGGGATGGTCACAGTACCAAGGGCAGCAAGAAGCATGCCAGAAAAATAGGATCAATTCCTGAAACCACGCTTAATCAGTGGCAGTGCTGCTACCAAGGTCAGAGTCAGGCTTGTTAGCCACAGGTCTGATGAAGCAGAGACTGTTTTCCACATCCATCATCAGAGATCAGAAGCAAGAAGCAAACACCACCGACACAGAAATGGCTACACATGGTGCTGAAGAAGCAACTAGTGACTGTGCTGTGAACACCCACAGAGCAGACGGGAGAGGATGCTGGGTACGGCAGGGATCAGTTAGGTGCAAATGATGACAGCTGAGGACTTTGTGCATGATGAGACAGCAGCACACGCACATCTGGCCTCGCGGGGACCAAGGCAACAGGGCGCAACGAGAGCACCTCCACTATTCACACGAGGTGTAACATGAGGGCGCCCCTTGTTTTACAGTTGAAAGAATTGGCTTGGGACCAACCACGAAACCTCAGCTACATGAAAAACTGATGGCCAGTCTTCTGAGAAACTGCTAAGGCATGCCGGACCCTGTCATTCTGGGATGAGGGAGAAAAGACAGGGCAGCTCCCTCTCTCATTACCATGGGTGCTTGCACTTCAGCCTTTGGGAGAAGTTACCCAAAAAAGCAGTTTGAAAGGGCAGTAAAGCTAAACCAGAGGAACATTAAATATGCAGGTGATATTTTGCTGATGAAGTAAGACCCTTCAGTCTCAGTTCACTCCCTTATTGGGCCTTACAGCACAGACTTGCCAAATCTCTGTCTTTAAGATTAAGTAG
Organism: Eurypyga helias; assembly: GCF_000690775.1. NCBI lineage: Eukaryota > Metazoa > Chordata > Aves > Eurypygiformes > Eurypygidae > Eurypyga > Eurypyga helias. Next base: position 42,638 of record NW_010253281.1, on the reverse strand, counting down.
AAAGAAAATACGTTTTAACTGTGTGAATCCCACCCAAATACACTTTTCAATGAGGACCGAATGTGAACGCAGCCTTCGTGTTTTAGCATTCACATCAACTCTGGGCTAGACAAAATAATAAATGTGTTAAAATAGTTAGGCAGATTATTATTTTTTTTTAAAAAGGATAAATTGAGTCACCCAAACTTTTCATTATCGAGCAGATAGGGTTTTGTCAAAATAGTTAGCTGGAGAAATAAATTACATTCTGCATTCATTTGCTCTGGAGATACCCAAGATATATCTTCCCAGGCATGATTCGTTTTGTGAAAATGATCTTTTGGGAATAGAAGAAAATTGCAATATCCTTATACATCATGAATTATAGGACACACTATAATAAAGGGGACTGGCATTGTTTCCAAATCTGTGACTGTATGCAAGAATGAACAGAATCGTGTTAAAAACACATTTGCCCAGTGTTAGAGTCCCATTTGGGCAGAACTGGAGTACACGTACCCGGGCACATCTGCCCGGTAGCACAGCAGGAGCTTCAGGGCAAGAGCAGCTACAAAGACTCTCTCAAAACACGAGTAAACAAACACTAAATACAAACCTCCAGCTGAAATTGGTCTGTTCTTTTCCAACATAGCCCCAAGTGAAATACACACAGAGGGAAGTTATAACATTGGGATCAATGAGATGAAAAGATGATGTACGAGAGAGAATTTATATACTTTGAGTCTAAGGAATTGATCAGCTTTCAAGAGCTTGAAAAAAAATCAGTTAATAAGTTTAACTTGCTGAACAAATATTTCCAGAGAGGTGGATGTAGAAGAAATATCTGTGGATTAGACAGCCTGTCATATCAATAGGTCAAATGCAGCTATACTCAACAGAAAAGTTTCACCTGGTTGCGAAGCTGATTAGTTTTCTGACAGCTAGCATATTAACAGGAAAAAAAAAAAAAAAAAAAAAAAAAAAAAAAAAAAGGTCGATCTCTCTGAATTTAGGTCAAAAGTTTAGCCCAAGTCAGAAGTTTGTCTCCATGTTTTAAAATAGAGCTATTGACTTTTCACTTCAAAATGCCATTTTTTATTTTTTGCCCCTAAATCAGACAGTTAAAATTTCATTCAAAATGAAAGAATTATTTCCCACCTGTTGAGAAAACAAAACATGGAATTTGAGGCTTGTGCCAATGCTCTTGGAAATTTGTATCATTTTGCAAATACTCAATCTGACCCCACAAAACCAAGAAGAAAATCTCTTTAGTAAAGCTTTTTTTTTTTTCCACAGAATAACAATTGCTTTTTTTTCATCCAAATATGCATGTTGGAAAAAAATAACCCCCCAAGCCTTTGAGGACAATGAAAAGCAACAAATTTACTGTGAAGGCCTAGTTATATATATATAAAAAAAAAAAAAATCTCAGTAGTCAGTCCCACTGAATTTTGCTGCCCCCAACACTGAGTAACCCACCTTTGTTACAAAGAAGTTGCATACATCCACGAGAGCAGTAACCCAAGCTAAACACACCATTAAATGCTGAATCTAATTAATTCATCTAGCAAAATGTCAAAGGTCAACCACAAAATTTCCACATTTATTCAGTTTGACGGAAGAGATAATTTAATAATTTCCAGTTGTAACTCAACTAGAGGTAGAATGTATAAGCCCATAATATGTTTGATGAGCTTCTGGATGCCACACGTATAGTATATTCGCTTCGGTTCTGGTGTAACCGATAACAGCCGCCTTTTCACACATTAAATTATATGTTCTTATTGAGAACAGTGAGAAATTTTATTCACCATTCTTCAGCCATTAGGAAAAAAATGAAAAAATTATATATCAAATTATGCAAATCAACACTGCCGATCTTTTAAAATATTGCTGGAGGTTTTGGAGATCTATCACCAGGATAACCTCTGTACATCAGAAAAACACTGGATTGCTGGCTATCTCATTTCCATTTTATAGCCTGTGTTACAGACATAGGTACATTATATTTCAGAAATATATAGCAAGGAGGCTTATAATTTATCCTCATCTGTGGAATATGAAGTAGGGTTTTAGAGACTCCTGCTTAGGGCTATTCTGCAGTGCAACTTTGATAAAATCGACAGCCTATCTTTTTAGTCAAAGATTTATAGGACACATGACTGCTTCCAATTTGCTGTTTCAACCCGAAACAGCATTTCATGTAGAAGGCTCCCACAGCAGACTTTGGGTGCAAGCATTACTGTTGAGAGGGAAGAGAAATGGCTTTTCCTGACGTAGATTGATTCTTATACTTAGGTGAACCTCTCAGTCCCTGGGGGCGGCCAGTGCAGGAGCAGGGTGTCCAGCCCCACAGCTCAATTACAGGCAAGGAAGCTCAGGGGAAGGAGTGTGCTCTCACTGTGAGCATACAAGAGACCTGCAGGGGCATGATTTCCACTAAATTGAGAATATTTCATGCCACAGAAAGGGTACCAGTACATTACCTAAACCTTAAGGGCTCTAAGACAGAGATCACTGTCTCTGGTGTCCACAGTGAAGTTCTGGGACGCATCTCCCTAAGGCTACCTCAAGCTCTGCAGCCAGTGCCTCTATTTGCCCCCCAGGTTAATTACTGGAAATCAGAGAACCTGATGGCCTGAAATCCACTGACATGTTCCCAACACTCCACCCATGTGGGAGCTACCAGGGCACCTGGGTGCAAGCGCAGAGTCCTGCATTTTATGCCCAATACAACTGTACCTGCTCAACAAGGGTATTATGATGATTAATTAATTCATCTTTGCAAAGCACTTTGAAAGATTAAGAGCTGTAATTAAAGTGCTTGGCTTGTACAAAGCTGAGACAACAAAATACTTTGGAAGAAAACAATAACTGATAACTTTTAGTATCAGTGCTGCCACTTAGAAAGAATGCACAGACAGTAGTAAGTTAATGAACTGCTTTTTAATGAATACTATAACCTGGAGGGACAGAAAAAATGCAAAGACATGCTAAAATATTCTGAATCATTTAACAACTATGAATAGTATCCAGAGGCTATACCTGGCTATAAATGAAGAGTGAGGTACTGGTTTGTAGGCTGCTTACCAAGACTAGGAAAGTTTCTAGAAATTCACTTATCTTTCCAGTATCTAAACATCAAAGCAAGTTAAATCATAAAGCAGATACTACGCTCTTTGACATGAAACAGCTGTAACACAGTGGAAAAAATTTGCCCTGCCTAGAAGTTGTGTTGAAACAATCAATGTAACTGCAGTTTCACGTACTAAACCCTGATCAGTGCACAGCAAAGAAAAAGTCATCTTTTCATCTGCTAACAGGAATGTGACTCCTGGTCTTTAATTTGTACTCAGAAAGCAAAAAGATTTGTTCTCTTCAGGAAGAAAAATTCCCTACAGAGAAAGGGCCCTTGAGTAATTTGTTTTGCTACCAATGCTTTTAATGTTTTGCAGCACAGGTTGGTATTGTGAACCTTGAATTCCACAATGACTATAAAAGTAAAAGAATGCAACAGCAAATATGTATGCAAATATACTCTGACAGTGTTTTACCTTCTTCCTTCCTGCAAAAAGTCTCAGAACTTGCAGATCTCTAAGATTAATGGAAACTCAGCACTGAAATGAGCAGCACCAACTTGTCTTGCATCTCTCAATTCTCAGCGTACCCAGTTTCAGCCAGACTTATACGTGGGTATGACTCAGCATTAGATAATTTAAAATTCATCCGAGGTAGCACTGAAGAAACCTGTTACAGCTCTCATTACACGATGGTGTTGCTTACGTTTTGGGTTGGATCCTTCACTGCTGTCAACTAAACTAGTGTTACGAAAGCAAAAGAAAACCGTGTGCCATGACAGCAATGAGGAATCCAGGAGCAGGTAGACAGCTGTAAATGTAATAATATCAGTGGCAGAAATAGCACTGATCCTCTCCGAAATGCCCACACCACACTAATGACATCATACAAACCAACATGCCATTAGAAAAGCGGAGCCTGCAAACCTGCACTGTCACATCTCTACACACTGCAATGGAACGGAAGCTCCGGTAAACACCACTGCCCAAGGTCATAAACATCATCCAATTGTTACACGTGTGTTCCATTATGTTAGGCAATACTGTTAAATAGATCTATATGTGATTATTAGCGGTTTATAATGCACAAATCATCTATATAATAAAGGATCCAAGCATTGCTCAACACTAGAGTATTTTAATAATTTTATACACCAAATTTATTGTTTACTATTTGGCTGTCAGAGGTAAATGGACATGCAGCGGACCACAACCATATATCAGCTAGAGCTGAGGAGTCAGTGTTGCTTCTTTTTCTTAATTAATCAAAGATAAAGACTGTATTCCTCCAAGGACTGCAGGAGCAGCTACCAGACCTCATTAGCGTCTCCAAGTCTTTCTACAGCCTGACCATTCCCGACTACCGTACAGGCATATCCGTGACAGCAAGTCCCTGCTCGGCCAGGTGACTGCAGCATTGGCTGATCTTACAAAGGAGCACAGGCACCGTGCCCACCTCACTCAACTATCTCATCATCCCAAGAAAACACTAAGCCAAACACCTCCGTGGCCTCCGTGCAAGCAGTCCAGAGCAAACACCTCCTAAGAGATTCTCCATTTCCCTGCCTGTTACCTTCTCCATCATCCACTTGGCTAAACCAAGGTCTCACGGCTAGTGTTTCTGCTTCTCTTCCACAATAGAATGAACACTTTCACAGCAAAGCGGCAAATCCTGAGCCAGAGTTTCAACTTCCCTCAAAGTTCTGTTGATTCTATAGGATGTTGCCACGCAGCAAAGCTGCCAATAGCTCCACTGCCACACACAATTCAAAGCTTATTTCAGAACAGCTGCACATCCTTCACATTTTTATTGACATAGCTATCACAGGCTAATAAAGTTTCATTAGCCATACTTAAAGACATGATTATCATGTTATGTGTTTATATGATACAGAAATAAATCTGGAAAGAATCCTGCATCATTTTCATCTGTAAATACATACCCATTTAACACATGGGTATTAAAGTATGCAATGTATCCTATGAAATGCAAACTTCCCTACCCTCTCCTCATTCCTACCATTCTTACCTTAGGGATAAATTGCTTAGCCATTCTTAATCATTCCTTGGCTATGGCTGAAAATACCAAGAAACCATCAGCTGATGGTCATGGTTTCTGATCTGAATACCTAGCTGCTGTGGTTTAACCCCAGTCAGCAAGTAAAGCACCACACAGCCGCTTGCTCACTCCCCCCAGCTGGCTTAGGGGAGAGAATCAGAAGAGTAAAATTGAGAAAAATCATGAGCTGAGATAAAGACAGTTAAATAGGTAAAGAAAAAGCCACACACACAAGCAAAGTAAACCAAGGAATTCATTCACCATTTCCCATGGGCAGGCAGGTGTTCAGTCATCTCCAGGAAAGCAGGGCTCCTTCACATCTAACAGTTACTTGGGAAGACAAACGGCATCACTCTGAGCATCTGAGTTGAACATTATCAACTCTGTTTTCAGCAGAAACCCAAAACATAGCCCTGTACTAGCTACTATGAAGAAAATTAACTCTATCCTAGCCAAAACCAGCACACTAGCAAAAGCTTTCAGCAGTGTGGGAATTTGCAATATTTCTGCACTTCATTCAGAATTAGAATGAACTGCCAAAATTCAAAATATCCCTTAAAGTATATATCTGTGCACAGATTTCGTTTAATCAATTAAAATAGAACATCTTTTAAAATATCATATTGTAATTTCCCATCTAAATTTCAAAGAAAAAAAAATCAAAAACCTATCTTTTAATGAGGTAAAAAACTACTTTGATTTCTTTTATAAATGGAATTTGATTGAAGCCTGTATGTTTCACAGAATGTTTTGATCTTGTTGAATAAGCAGTTTCTGTTGGAAAATTGTATTTTCATCATTTCTGTGCAGCTTGGAGAAATTGGTATTGCTCTATTAACTTCAGTGATTTACAGCAAGTGAAGACCTGGCTTGTAACAGCAGCAATCTTTGTCGGTATCTCGCGGACACGTTTAAACAGAAAAGGTATTGCATGATGACAGAGCATGCATTTTGGAAAGATTGAGAATGGTGGATGCACAGTAAATTACTTTATATTAATAAGCTTTGTTTCAATGCCATTCTTGGCAGGCAGAGCAGAAGATGAGCCTTAGCAAAGAACCATTCCAATATATGCCCACAAATGGCTACCGCGCTGCTCACTTTACAAAACAAACTGCAAAACAGTGCCAAAAGCCAGCTAGAGTGATCAAGCAGGGATCACACCACACCAAGCTACAGCTGCCTGAGACAAAATTGTATTTCCATAAGTGGGGGCTGATAATGAGTCTTATCAACCACCAAACACGGGGGACAGAAACCTACAACTTTTGTTCATATCTTTTTAGTGTGCGTGTAAGCTGCATGTGTCTATGTTATCTATATACGTAATATGCATGTACCAAAAGCATATTTAATTAAAAAAAAAATACCCTCTAGCTTACTGATGTCCTCAGATGATTCACTCCACTACAGCCACCCAGCAGGGATTTATCATAAGGTCTCAGAAGGTTTTTCTCTCAGGCACATTATAATCCTTTCTATTCACCTGCCTGTCTGCATATTTCTTTTGTCTTATTCTTGGATCAAAAGGAACATTTTTATTCTTTCTCTGCGTACATTCAGGTACACAATGTTCTGTGGCTTTGGTATCATTAGGAATAGCAATAATGAACAGTTCTGTCAGTCCTATTTAAGACCTTCAAGCAAGTTTGAGCTGCATCAGTAGCATTTTTATTTTGGTGGGTTGAAAATTAATTTCTTGGCAATTATTAGAAACTATTCCTATGGAAACATTAGCACTGAGACACATAGGAAGCATGGTGAAATACATAAATAATAATTTAAAAAAAAATACAAACCCAAACCAACAAAAACACCCCACAACTCGTGTATCTAATTTGCCCAATTTCAAACAGGCATAACATTCATCTACAGATAAAGAGAAGCAGGTAACCCCATGCTTAGAGTTAGGTGTTTTACTACTTATTCACACACAAGGTTTATTCTAGGACAGCAGATTCATTTAACAACCTGAATGATGCAACAATGAGAAAAAAAACCACACAACTGAGGATCATAATGAATTAGCAGGGACATAATTCACATTTTAAAGCAGCATTTGAGCCCAAAATGATCCTAAAAATTGGACATTCTAGATTAAAAAAAAAAAAAGAAAGGACCAGCTAGACAAAACCCAGAGGGAAATACTTAGAATAATTGTCTAGAAAACAGCACCTACCAACAAGACAGAATGAGTTTATGGTTTAACCCAGAAGAAAAGACCTTGAGAGGAAGTAGAACAGTATTAAATGTAAAATGTGCTAAGGGGATGGAAATAATCTGTTCTCTATGTCCTTAAAAATGCAGACAAGCAGCGATATGGCTTCAAAATAGACACAGGAAAAGATTTCTACATGATGTTCTCCAAAAAGCTGCCTGGGAAAGCCAAACAATCCTCACTGCAGGAGGCCCTGAACAGAAGGAGAGATAAATATTGTCTGGTACTAAGAGATCCCAGATCTCTTCAGGGCCAGGTGATTTCTCTGCCCAAACCTTGTAGCTCTCGATCATAATTGATCCCACTGACCTCAATGCAAGCAGCCTACCAAACCGTGGAAACCTCGCGGAGAGCATGGAAGAGAGGTTATGACAGATATAAGCTATATATAAGTTATATATATATAACTTATTTTATATATGTATACACACATACATATATATATGTGTGTGTGTGTACACACACGACAGATATAAGTTCCAATAATATTCCTGGGGCTGTTGGTCACCAAGTGTAAAGAGGAGGAACTTGACTGCAAAGTATGTGGAAGAGAGTGAATTCTTATGTGAAAGCAATTTATATAGGAGGAGCATTTTACTCCACTTTACTCCAAGAGACAGACTGTTTTGGAACAAAATAAAATTTCACAGGGATCAAAACCAAACATGATTTAGATGGGCTGTGCTAGACAAGACTTCATCTTGTAAAGACCATCACAAATCCAAAGATTTCATTGCCACTGAAATCACACAGTAATAACAAATTTCATTCAGAGCAGATTACAGGATATTCCAATAACATAAAATATCTGTGAATACCACAATGTTGCATTACCAAGGCAGAATTTGAGAAAAATGCCCAGAAGACTACCAGTTTCACTCCACCGACATGAGAAGCTCCCCAGTTCAATAAGACTGCTTATAAGAAAAAAAAAAAAAAAAACAAGAAGCATAATCTCCCTCACGATAAAAAGAAAGAAAAGCAAATCTTATATTTTTTTCCGTTACAACCTTTCCAAGGAATTACCGTGGGGACTGAAGGTATTACATCTACTGTCTACCTATCTCTACTGTCTTTTTTTCTCCTTTTTGATTTGGAAGGCAATCTGCTCAGTTTTTACCAAGTTATTATTGAGAAAAAAACCCTGGCTCCCTACAATACGTTATTAGTTATTTGTGCTTTTGAACTCTGATTAAAGAAAAAACGCAACCACCACCACACTTCTCTTGTTTCAGAGATTTCCGGTTGTTTCAGCAATCAAGAAATTTTAACCCTGAGTAAGAAATTATTTCACTCAGAAAGCAAAATCTTATCTTGTTACTACATAGGACTCGCACAGAACTAGTTTGAATTACCAATTTTAGACAGAGGTCGAATACACGTAGAGCAGAGCACGCCATTCCATCCCAGCTGCAGTGTAGAGCAAAGCCCATTCTTTCTCTAATTTTAATTTTTTACCCCACAACTCCTGCCAATGCTCACACCATTGAAAACAGTCCACACAAAACAAGTCCAGACATTAACCTCTAAAACAACAAGAGCAAAAGTAATTCAGAGTGCCATTAACATTGATTAAATAATTGGTAGGGTAAAAAACTGGCAGCTCCATTGTACAGCAGTTGCTTCCTAACGATTAACGGAAGACGGGCAAGTCACTTCAGTAGTGCTAACAGTGTCTCTGCAGAATACAACCCTCAGCGTGGGAGATGTGACGTGTTCCTACCTTCATAAGAGATTTACCCTAGCAGAAGTGAAAGCACACGCAGAAAACAAAAGAAAGAAGTGAGCAAGTATTTCTCTAACACGATCATATAATGGAGAGACAAATGCTGACAAAGATTACACCTTATGGTTCAACAGAAAATATATTCTCTAGAATATTATATTGTGGAGATTTATTATAGATGAGTTACAGTAATTCATTTCTCTGAAGTAATTAAATTTCTGTTGACACAAAAATCTCATAACTCAAGACGTTCAGCAGTCCCTTGAGTTACTTTCAAGAGAAAATGAAATTAAGGTGTGTTGGATGTAGACAAAGTGAACAGGCAAGGCTCATAAAAGTAAGTTAATCGAAAAATTCTGTGCCACAGACACTCACACACTCAACTACTTCTGTGGCCACTTGATTATTCTAATGTCCTTCTTTTTATAGTTCGTACCAGCATTAATTTATGGTCCATTGCACCAAAATGTCAACTGTATCAAATGTAAAATTTTATAGCGGAATAGGAAAGCGTGATTGCACTCCACCGCTCCAGGCTAAACCAGAGGTGTTACATCACCTGCTCTCCGAGGTAAAGATGACAAACTGAGAATAAACAAGCACTGAGGGTTTTAAAACTACTTTTGCTGTTTCAATTGGTTTTAACTAACATATGTATATCGCGACATGTTCCCTCACAAAAGCCAGCCTGCTCAAGTGCAGTTAAGGTTGTGGGTGTCTACTAGACTGTGCTCTGTTACCTTTCAGGAAATCAAAGCAAATCACGAGGGTTAGCATCCAAGAGCTACCTGTTGTGCCCTCCCTCATAGAAGACAGACCTTACTCCACAAGTTGCTCGGCTTCCAACAATAAAGGTGTCCTGTGCAAAAAGCAAGGCACGATGCTACTGCCTGGTCCCAAGGGAAGGCAGAGCAACAGCTCCCCAACTCCTGCAAGAGCTTCCTCACTGAATGGATACAGCTCCTGGGAAGTAACAACCCTGCACCTTCAGCTGCCCCCCTCGCCAGCCAACTCCAGGAAAAGTAATGTTTGGTTTTTTTCAGCGAGCTTTCTGGATGAACCATGTTTCTTTCTGATGTTTGCCTTTGAAAGGACACAGCACAAGGCACCAACTGAGCATTCGTAAAACCTCATATCCAACTGAGGAAACAGCAATCCACTGTGAGCAGAGTTAACACCAAGATCACCGAGTCTGACACTCCCCCTCTTGATCAAAGCCCACTAACAACAGAAAATTTACTTTTGACTTCAGTGGATCTGGAGCCACGCAGCAATTATGTTAGCTTAACACATCAAACCAAAACTTCCAGAGCTGGCTTTCTGCAGCAGCATTTCTAGATTAAACACTACAATTTAATACAACTTTGTGGCAAGATGACACCTTATCTTTTTATTTGATTCATCTAGGCACTGGTTTTCCCCTTATCTGATGGGTCACGACTTCATGGGCAGGTTCCTACCTGGTATAAGCTGGGATTAAAGTTAGGTCAGAGCTTCTAATTTATACATGTTGAAATTGTTGCCATTTATCTGATATTACAAGAAGTTCCTCAACAGTTTAAATATAAAAAAATTGACCCCTAAAAATCACACTGCATTGAACTCCGCATTAAAGATGGTTAATTCCCACTCTTCCATCCTTAGAATACAGATTGAAACCCCACGACAATTCTCTTCCAAGCCATGTCACGTGCTTTCACTCCAAAGGCAAGGCTGAAAGTCTGACTTCCTGCTATCTATATATTACTGAATCCTCTAAAATATCATGCAATATTTGAAAAAAATCTCAAGGTAATCAGAAAGGATTTTGAATCACACCACTCAAAAGTAAGAGTAGATCTACAGCTAATATAAATCCATAGTAGCAGGAGCAAATCTGACTTACCCTATCTGACTAATAGCTTCATGTGTTTATTTTCCTTATGAAAAAGAAAAATATCACAAAGCAGCACTGTATAACTAATAGGATCTTCTTGCTTGATTTGTTCCCTAATTAGTTTTCAAACTTACATAGTTGCTAGCCCTGAATGTCTTTATCTGTCTTCACTCTGCATTCTTAAATTACATTTAAGCTGAAGATAATCTTTAATCCAAATCCTTCAAATTGAACATTCCACTTCAAGAAAAAAAAAAAATCTGATTCAGCTTTGACTTTTTCAAAAAGCTCCCCCTTAATTTTGAAAAACCACAATCCTCGAAACATTTTGTAAAACAAGCTCCTTTTGAGTTTCAGATTGGAGCACTTAAGATATTTATAGGCTCAACATCCTAAAAAGAGTTCCAAAGACCACTACCACATTAAAGGATAGGTCTTAAATCTATAGTTTAAAGCATCTCCCTAAAATTATATGGGCTGGTGAGAAATACTAGTACCTAACAGTGAGAAGCCAAACACAATACGATACCAATCTAGGCAATTAAGATCGACTTTTAACTATCCAGCCTGACCTGATGTCCTGGCATAGGCTTCCCCCTCAGACCATGAAGTGTGGTCTCAGGATGAGAGAGACTCAGGTAAGAGGCTTCTGAGATCCTAACAGCTGAAAATGGGTCATATAACCAAAGGAGCTCATCAGAAGGGAAATGGATTTTGCCCTCAGGCTACAGATCTGCCCACTCTCTTTGTTCATTGAAGGGCTGGGGAGGAACAGCAAAAAATGTTATCTTTAGCTAGGTAATTTAGAATAATTTAATGATGGAAACCAGGCAAACCCCAAATTCATCAGAACAAACAGTTTCAAACAAATGACACATTAATGAGTGTTTTCTCTTGCTTAAGCAAAATATTCCCAATATCCAAATGAAATTTAAGGAAAACTAAACAGTGTTCCTCTCTAACCCTTCAGAAAAGACACATGCATGAAAAGAAAATCCACCTGCTGCTGCACAGAAGATTTGATCACACTCTTCCCCAGGATCTAGCACAGTCTCAAGAGAAGCATTTTCACCTAAGCAGCCAGAGGCCACATCTTTTGTCATGCTTGAACATCCCTTTGGTGGTGGGAACCTGAACGAACCACTTATTGACACCTCTGGCAGAAGGTTGTTTGTTCCGAGTGCTTTCTGGAACATCTATTTCCAGAGGAGCTCAAGCCCCTTTAACATCTTTTTGCTGGAGTCTTTAAGGAACCTGTGAGTCTTAGACATACTCCTCTTCATGCGTGAGTTCCAAGAGCTGTCTCAGCTGACGCGTTACCCTTAATGAGGGTAATGAGAGCAGATTTCTCTCCCTGCGGCGTTCCTCACAGTCTCCCCGTATCTATTTAATATATACATATACATTCACCCCACTCAAGGTCCCAATCCCAGTGTCTACAGCAAATTTAAGACCTGAGTAATGCCCAAGCAGTAGGCTTGGGGCCTGAGTTTCCTGGGTAAATCAAAGGCCTGTATGCAAAGTCTGCTGAATCAAACAGCCAGTGATCCATATCTCTCAATTTGTCATGCTGGGTGGAAAAAAGGAAAACTGAAAAACCTATTCTTGCAAGAAACAGAAATCAAAGAGCAGCAACAAACCAAAGCAGCTCAGTCTCAAAAGGCACTCAATCCTAAGGAAAGGAAAAAAAAATAACCATCAGTGCTCAGTTTGAGGAAGTTCCCCTAAACATGCAGTTCCTCACAGCTGTGATTTTCCTCTCTGAATGAGGTGTACACAAATTTCTCTCCTAGAGTGCCAGCATCGTTGCATGGAATCCATGGCAGAAACAGGTGAGCGCTGTTTTCTGAAAGTTATTGCACATTACCACAGCTGACTTCAACAATAACTTCCAAATGAAATGTAGATAAGCCCTCTTAATTCCAATTAGCCTTTATTTTAAAGCTTAATTACAGTAGTACAAGGCTGTCATGGAATGATAATTACAATTTATTTAAACATCGATAAGTAAACACTAGGTTTTTATTTTCCTACTGTGAAATGTATCTAACCTAATGGGCTGATAATTCCATTTAATTGTGTGCAAAGAAACTGGGTAATTTCTGTCAGGTATCATAAAATAGCAATGGCTGTTTTATCACAAGATATTAACATTTTCCAAAAACAACTGTTCTTTTTATGAATCGGCAGTTCCACTCAGCTTTATTTAGTTCTCAATAAAAGGACAAAGGAAAAAGTTGGAGTCTTGTGCAGTCAGAGAACAGGGCCCGCTTCGGGTCGTACCAGTAAAATGTAAATTAAATTGTGACAGAACTGATCTTGCATCATTCAGGCTTCAGGAGAAATGTACTGACTGCCACAAGGCTGTGAAAGCCCCACTTGAGCCCTAAGGTCCCTACTCCATGGCATTCATCACCCAAGTCCTTCACATTGTGTCAATTTACGTCAGCTAAAATCTGACCTGCACCTAGTTACGGTCCTGAATCGGGCAGAAAACTTGGTTCAGCCACACTGCTTCACACCACGAGCCATTCATTAATAAAACTGAGTTTTAAAAACATTCCCAAGGTGAGAATCTTCCTAAATGGGCCTTGTTTTCCAAACATCCCAACTGTACACTACCACTGCTTCACTGAAATAAAAAGAAAAAAATCAGTAGCAGATTTGCCTGCTAGATACTTATAACCAGGTGCTCGAGACAATAAGAAGGGCTCAGTTTAAGACTTCAGGGCGTCATCAGAAGGTAACAAAACAGTTGGATCAAGCCCTCGGGCACTTTTAATTTTATTTCCACTCCAGAAAAATTAATAGGAGAGTCTTTCTCTGAATCCCACCTACCAGAGGGTGGTTCTCCTTTTGCAAACACTCTCAGGTCTATTTCAGGATATGAAATAAAGATTTTAATAGGGAAGAAGTGGAAGAGTGGAAGACATGATAGCATGGGTACTGAAACTAAGGGTTCAGATAAAGAATATGAGAACTTGGTTCTTCATTCAAAAATTTCCCTGCAAATCTCAGAAGAATTTTAATAGCTGCAAGTCCACACATTCGGAGCCTCAACATTTGAGGCAGTTGCATGTGGTTTCCAACAGCACATCAAACCATCGTTCCCAATCTTCCCAGAGCTGCACAGTGCAGGGTCTGACTGTTGGGAGGAGTTTGGCTTCTTTTAATACCAAAGAAACCAGTGCTGGGAGGAAAAAAGTCTTTGCTTCTGGACCCCCTTTGCCTTCTCTGTGCTCAAACTTCCTTACCCACCTTTCAAAATGCAGCATCAGCAGCTGAAGCACTCCGTTCCATTCCATTTTTCAGGCCTTCCCGGAAGGAATGCATTTTTTGTAAAGTGACACAGCATTTCTGACAACTTCCTCTGTAACGGTCACACTGATTTACAAATATTAGCACTGGTCTGTAGCCAGCCAGACACCATACCCACAGTTTTTGCTTTCCCAGAGGACTCTCCTGTGATGGGATTGTGTTCAGGACCCATCTGTCAGTCGGAGACCTGGGCTACACAACACTGTACCATCTTCTCTCCCTACCAACCACCTACTACTCTTCAGCCCAGCAGCATGAAGCGGTGAGAAGCCTTTCCAAGTGCTACGCTCCAATAAAGACAAGCAACTCCTCGAGATGTGTGTGAGTGGCTCAGAGCAGTGTTTGCATGCTAAATAACATCCGTTCTACTTCACCAGCCTCTGTCACGACGAGAAAGCTAAAGCATCTGAATATTCTACAGCCAGAGAAACCAATTTGTAATGCTCCCATTACAAGAACCTTCATGTAGCACAGCAGAATTTCCCTTGTCTCTGCACTAAATGTTTGCCAATGATTCGGGATGGTATTACATCCTGCTGCATCAGAGTGAGTGTTGTTTGACCTGCGATATTAATGACAAAAGGAGGAAAGAGATGTGGATGGCAGCTTCCTGCCCTCAAAAAGTGGTGATTTTTTTATTAATAAACACAAGTCTACACAGTTTTCACATGTGGATTAAGCTGGCAGTGGTCTAGCAATATAATTGTCACAGACCTGTACTGGTAATTTTCAGATTTGTTCTGCATCGGTAGTAATTTTGATTATATTCCTGAAGAGGAGAAAACATGAAGAAGGGTAAAAATATTATAGAGAAAGAACTGTGATTTTATTATTACTGCGTCTAAAATCATTAAGTTTACAGCACTACTGAATGCAGAGGCCTCTGCATGCAAATTATCCCAATATCTAGGTCACAACATGCTTCAGTGTGATTTCTAATTAACAAGCACAAATTACCATTCAAAGCAAACATTTTGTAAAACTGATGATAGTGAACTTAACTAACCTTTAACAATATGGTAAGCAATCCCAAAGATGAAATCTGGATATTTATGTTGTCCACAGGGCATTTTAGCAAGAGGAGTCATCCCTCACATCCACCACGCTCACCACCTCCTTCAGTTGCAGGCTCTTTGGCTCGATGAGGCTTTTAATTGTCACACAGAGGGAGATCAGGTTGAGGGAAGTGGGCTACGTGGATTAGGTACATTTGCTCCAACAGTGGAGTAACTTCACTGAAACAAGCAGATTTGCACCAAGCAAGAGCAGACTCTTACTTTGTACCGCTAATATGCTGATATAAGTCAAGAATTGAAAAAAAAAAAAAAAACACAACCAACACTGCTTTTTTTTACTGATGCAGCAGGACAGATCTTTGTGTGGCCTAAATTAGGTCTAGCTACATCAGTAACTTTTTCAGATTGGTTTTCCCCTATAAAATCAGATGCGTTATTTCACCCTGTTCTCTTCAAAGTGAGCTGGTTATTGATTGTTTGCCTGACTCAAACAGATTTTGAACTATGCCATGGATGTGTCCCACCCCCCTTTTTTTCATCCCTCTCTCTCATTCCTAAAGATGACCCTGCTGTGAGGCAGATTTCTTTCCCTTGGAGAGTCATGGAGTTCCCACCAATTACTCCAATCACAGCAGGGCTGGTTTTACATTATAATCTCCATAAATTAGAGATATCACAATCAAGTACAAAAATGGCATGCATTATTTGGTGTGCATGTGAAATTAGCATAAATGAATCATTTAATTTACTTAGCTTCACCATATCTCTGCAAATTAAAAAAAAAGGCATCAGCAAGTCTTCTCATCCATATCCTGTTTACGAGCCTATTGCGGTGGCTCAGAGTCACTTACAGTCAATGGCATCATGTACTGTGAACAGCACCAATTAAGCAAAATGCATCCCCTTCATTAGGATAAGTAAGTAATATTCCCGAAGTCAGGAATTAACTCCCAAAATGGTCTAATTTGGGACAGGTATAAATGCTGCTAACCAAACTAAGAGCATGAGAAGAATATTCTCCAACACTAGAGCCATGGTGTTGCTGCCTTGATAGCAAAATTAAGGAGAAAAGTCCTTTCCCTGATGAAAGTGACAGAAAATGGGTTTAGACATTACTCAAAACACCTACTTAATACTAATAAGCACAAAGTAGAGAAATGTGCGGGCAGAACAAGTGTAGAGAGGCAGAAATTTTCAGAGAATAGCAGTCTGGAGGGAGACAGAGAATAAATGCATTTTACCTCATTTTTCCTCACTCAAGGAAGCAGCTTTTCCCAGTACTCCCCTCTCTTTTTGCATACGTGCATGAAAGGGTCTCATTTTATGCAAAGAGAAGGTGAGGTGGGTCCGCTATTTCCCCTGATATCACCCTAAAATAAATTGCTCATGCAATTCTGGTTCTTCAAATGCAGATTCTCCACTGCTATCAGTAACTCCACAAGTATGGGGGGAAAAAAAAAAAAGTGATGAATTCAACTTTTTGCCCATTTTCTTCCCATACATTAAACACGCTCCATCCTAGCTCAGCCCTGAACCAATTAATTGTCATACCACAGCACGAAACCCTCCTTCATCCCCAACACTTTGACATTTCTGTCCCTGCTAGCAAGGAATAACTAAGCTGTGAAACTTCTACAGAGACCTCACCACAGCAACTTGGTAATTTACCCTGTGTTTCATGACACATCCAAAAAGATAAGTGAAGCCTGAAAATTTAAACTAACCCCCCATCCTGGTGTCTACCCTGGAAGGTGGCACTTAGTTATAGCCCTGCGCACACTTAATGTTGCTCTTGGGCCAAGACTGATGCAGAAGCATATGCTCCAAACAAGGGCATTTTAAGCAGAACACCCTCAGAGATCAAATGACCTTCAGTGCCAAATGACATTCAGAGGAGCTCAGGGAGCACAGGATAGTATTGTCTACTCAACATTTTACCTCCGCTGTCAAATTCTTCCAACTACAATTCTCAAAACTTTAGTGCACGTGGGGTTAAGAGGCCCAACAAGGCTTTGGACAATTTCCTGTGACAAAGAAATGTTATATTTATAATGCAAGTGCTATAGTTAGTATTTTGGTGGGCTTAAAAAAAACCATGCCTTGAGCAACTCCAGAAAAGGAAAGGATTATGACCAACAAAAGCAGGAACCAGGCAGTACTTTGAGGAGCTAAGTGAAGATATCTACATGTTTGAGATCCCCAAACAGCTAGTGGGCTCCACAGGGCAGTTCACAGCACTCAAGCAACAGGCTGGGGTACTCCAGATTCCCTTCCAAGTCTCTGTGACAACATGAAGCAGGCTCTGGCACAGAGATCAGACAGCTCTTCCTTCAGGGTCCCAAGTTTGGTAGTGTGAGAACAGTTCTCGTTCTCCACCCTTTGCAAAGAAGGTGATCTGCAATACTGAGCTGAGGCCAGATGCACTTTGAAGGACTCTGCATCCAGCTCTGGAGCTCTCAGCATAAGAAGGATATAGACCAGTTGGAGCGAGTCCAGAGGAGGCCACAAAGATGCTCAGAGGGCTGGAGCACCTCTCCTATGATGAAAGGCTGAGGGAATTGGGCTTGTTCAGCCTGGAGAAGAGAAAGCTCCGGGGAGACTTTACTGCAGCCTTCCAGTACCTGAAGGGGCTACAAGGAAGCTGGGGGGGACTTTTTACAAGGGCCTGTAGTGACAGGACAAGGAGTAACGGGTTTAAACTGAAAGTGGGGAGGTTTAGATTGGATATCAGGAAGAAGTTCTTCCTGGAGAGGGTGGGGAGGCACTGGAACAGGTTGCCCAGAGAAGCTGTGGATGCCCCATCCCTGGAAGTGTCCAAGGCCAGGCTGGATGAGGCTTGGAGCAACCTGGTCTAGTGGAAGGTGTCCCTGCCCATGGCAGGGGGGGTGGAACTAGGGGGGCTTTAGGGTCCCTTCCAACCCAAACCATTCTGTGATTCTATGACTCCAGGATTCCTCCTTTCTCTTCTTATTTATCTGCTAGGTGCACAACTGATGAGCTGGGCTTTACCCTGCTCAGCACTCATAGCATCTTGGATCAGCTGGAGGTGCTGCCTTTGTTCCTACACTGCATACTATCTCCCCATCACCCATCCAGTGCCATATTAAATTATTCATGAATGAAATAACAGTTTTCAGCATTAATAATTTACTGCTACACCAACGGGATGTGTAAGGTAAAATGTAACTGATATGGGAGTCTGAGCTTTGGCAGCTTTTATAATACTCATTCATCTAGTATTTTCCATCATTAATCCTTGTGCTTTGCTGACTAGAACATTTGCTCAATGACAGGCATATTTCCCCACTGACATGGATCTGGTACATAGGTTCAGTACCTGCAAACAGGAAGAATATTTTTGTTTGTGGGACTTAATTTATTAAAGTGCTGACATCAGATTTTGCAAAGTCTTACTCTCAGGAGGAGTCACACAGACCTAAGTAGGTCTACTTGCTTAAAAAAAGCCTGCTGACATCAGTGAAAGCTAGCAAGGATGCATCCCAGGTATGCATGTAATAATAAAGTAATTAATAATAATTAATAATTTACTATTTAGCTTCAATTAGTCCCTCTGCCTTTCTTGTCAGAAAAGTGATACAGCCATGCACTTTGGGGTGACCTGAACTAACTATATTTATCCAGAGCTTCCTCAAAAAGCTCTAATTCGCCATGGCAACATGTAGGCACTGGAGCCACACAGGTGTAGGGATTTCCCCCGGTCTGGCACCAGGCACAGGGGTGTTCACTACACACGTCCATTAAGGTAACGGTACAGCTGGCATTTCCTTGATCTCATCCCTCTGGCCACCCATGAGATGAAAGTAACAAGATCAAGAGCTATAAACCTCTGAGTAAATTCTTGAAGACCAGGAAATTCAAGTGCTCGTTTCAAAATTAAGCCATACATTCAAAGAAAAAAGTTCCCTGCCTTGCTGTTTCTTCCTCACAACAAGAAAAGCTTAACAAAAATACACTGATAAACTTAAGCTGCTGCTTCATCTAAGCACCAATGCAAGAGAGGCTGTGAAACATGCAATTTTCTCTACATTTAAGTCATCATCACTGAATAAAATAAAGCTCGAGCTCTGCCTGCACATCCCAACAATAACTCCCACTCTCCAGACCAGTTCAGTGAGGTACAGAACTAAAGTCAGAATTTCCAAAGACCCTGTGGCACTGTGTCTACCTCTGCACTTCTACAGCAGACACGTGATTTGCAGACCTACAGAGACACAGCGCTGCATCTAACAATCCATTGAACTCAGAGTAAACGTCAGCTGAATGGAATTTCAAGGGAGGTTTTCCGTTTTAAGAAATTTTCACCCATAAGACACAAATATTACTACGTAAAATTTTTGGGTTTTTGGGGCGACTTTTAGCCTCATAGTTGGCTGAACTCCAAAACTAATAATGGCTTTGTTCATAGAATATGAATGCATTCTGACAATTCTTAATTTTTTTAAAGTAAAAAAAAAAAAATGATCAACATTTATTTCAAAATGAACTCCCCCACAACTGACATTTAGACCTCTTGCTGAAAAATTCTCAGTGGCATGAAAAGCAGTATTTCCCCCTAAATTCAATGACATGGTGATTTACTTAATTTCGCAAGTGAAGACCTGAACATCAGGATACATTTGAAGACCACATTCATAGTTATTGGATCTCTACTTTCTGGTTGCAGTCGTATTATTTAGAAAATGTTAAGTAAGAAACTAAACATGTTTTTCCCTATTGAGATGTGAGCAAAGTCATAACAAGTTTTATTGACTTGTCTTACTGAGCCCTCTCATGTGCTTACATCATGCTAGAAAATACGTCATGATTTTCATTCATTTACCTACATTTGCAATGATTTGGGTGAGTTTTCCTGCAAAACCAGTTTTCAACTTCTAGCTTGCTCCAGACTCATTCCTGGATGAAAACTCACAAGTTTGCCTGTTCCCTTTTCTGGGTCATCTACAACAGACCATGTTCTTCAAAAGCAGAAGACGGAACGAGAAGCCAAAGACTAATTGATTTCTTAGATACCTGTAGGCTAGCACTGGCTTTGCCAGCCGCCTGTTGCATCGTGTTGGTCAAGTTAACGCTTCAGTTCCCCCACCCTGGGAGCTCGCTGGCTGAGGACCACCTGCACATCCACAAACAATAGCGTAATAGGGCCTCGATATCGATTAGAACTGCCAGCTGCTACGCTTAAGTATATCTTAACAGCAATAATCAGAGCAAATAAGAAATACTACGTGAGGTTTCCGGTGCAGGGAAGGCATTCTCGGTGCTGCGCAGTACGCCAGCATCAGTGCGGTAACCAGCCGTACTTTGAGGCACAGAAGGAACATGTTCATTAAGCAGATCCCACTGGATGCAGTTGCTCTTTTTACTGTAATCACAATCTAGCGATACCGAGGCTTTTAGAGCACATTACTGGGAAGAACAAACAAACAATAAATAATGCGACTGTTCTGACTCTCAGTGGCAAATTACTGTTGTTGCGTGATGAAAATGCGAGCGCTAATAACGCGGTCAGCTCAACTGCACTTTCTTTGCTGAGCTTCTACTGCAGAGTACTCCTTCCCTGGATGGTGATGGGGTAGTTTCTTGCTGAACCTTACTCAGATCACTCCGCAGTTTCCCACTGGTGCAGCCAGACACACACATTTTGCAAAAAGCCGGTATGCCTTTGGTTAAAGATATGTTAACGCAGCCAGGCTTTTACAGCACCTAAATAATACATTTTTTCCTGCAAACTTTTTCCCAAGGAGGGAAAGCTCATACCTGTTGCTTAACACATGAACAACAAATCAATAACCTACATGGAAGAACGTGCACTTAGCTGAGAACTAAGTAATACAGACCTAAACCCCAATTCAGTCATACACTCAAGCTTGACAATATCAGTACTTATCACCCACAATTTCCTCTTTGACTGGCATATTAAATCAATTTGAAAATTACTTCCTAAACCCAACACGCTTAAATAATTGAGACAATCTTAATGTTAGGGACAGGCTATTTCCTTCTGGTTCCAGCTAAACAGTTCCATTTGTGCACAGTCAAGCTTTCCCAAGGCTTGTGATTCAGTCTTTAGGTCAATGCATACAGAAGCATGACCAAGTTAAAACATTAACCCATATTTTCACTACGTTCTTGCTACAATATTCTTAGCCATGAAGTGCTGCTCCTAGGATGTGTTAGCCATGCTGCAGGCTTGCATGTCATCAGGATGTGTATTCCAGTCCTTAAATGGCTCGTACAAGCACCTGGGACTTGATATCCGCACCAGAGCTCCGTACTGGCTAGCTAGCCAGACACCAGAAATGAGTTCTCCAGAGCAGATTAAATCCCATTTTGAATAAAGAGGATCAAGGGAATTTGTGAAGCCAAACAAGATGTTGTGCAGATGTAGGAACACACAAACCTCACCAATGGGGCTTTAATGCAAATGCCAGAGTCACCTTATGCACGGGGTTGGTAAGGCTGCTATATCCACACTAGACCCTAAGCTAAAATTCCCAAGGTGATACACCATCTCTTCCAAAACAGTGAATTTAAACCAAGTTTGAACACGTCTATATGAGCTCAGAGGTGTCTGTACAGAAAACAAGGCAGAACTGGTGTGCTTAGTGGACCTATGGCAGATGCTCCCCAAAATACATCAAGTCCCTCAGAAAGAAACCATAATTAGTTACCGTGTTTAACAGATGGTTTCCCAATATCACTAGCACCAAACCTATGTGGTGCTGCAGAGGTACATATCAACACAAACAACAGAGCAGGAAAATGCCTGACAAAATATTGCAAGCAGCTGATGAGGAAAGATTTTGTCAAGGCTCATCATGTCATTAAGGTCACACATCCTTTTCTTTATTAATGTGTCTGTACACTTAGGAATGCTCCTTTTTACTCCTGCTAGGTGCTCACAGCTTACAAACCTGACAGGTGCACCAGAGACCAGCTCTTGCTCAAATTTGTCCTCTTAACCCTTATTTAAGAGGAAATAACTTCAAGTTATTCACTAGGGACTGTAGAATCTGCGTTAACCGATTGGACCCTTTGAGGTTGTGCAAAAGCTCTGCTTCAGAAAGGATCTGACTTGTCTCAGTACGTGTGCCAGAGCTTGATCTAATCATAGAATCACAGAACGGTTTGGGTTGGAAGGGACCTTAAGGATCATCTAGTTCTAACCTCCCTGCCATGGGCAGGGACACCTTCTACTAGATCAGGTTGCTCAAAGCCTCAACACATTTATCCTTCCCATATCTTTGTACCTCTTCAACTTGAGGCTTTTCTTAAATTGAGTCCTTTGGAAAACATTAATTGCTTTATACCTTTGACCAGTTTCTCCTGCCTGCCTTCCACCAGCCATGGAAGAAGTTATATCTCTCAGCTGATGGTCTGTAGAGCAAAGTTGTATCCAGCCCTGTTGCATGATCCAAAGGAGTCTCTGGGACCTATCTATTTTTAATACTACTAAAAAACATTCTCCTCCTAGCAAGGAAAAAACCCCAAACAAACAAAAGAAGTAAAAAAGCCAAGATTTACTTTTTTTTAAAGTACTATTCCTTAATTCTCTCTGCTTAAAAGAAAATTAAAAAAGGAGATGAAGTTCTAGAATTCATTCCAACATGAACCTAAAGCTCTGGGATGCTGCAGAGTGCAATATGCACCTGCAAGGGATATTTGAAAGATAAGGAAATAAATTCTGCCATCAGGCAGTGGAGACAGTCTCTAGGAACCATTAAAAGGTTTGTCAATCCATTCTGCAAATAGACACCCTATATTGGCAGTTCTCTTCATCAAGCACGTTTCAGGAATAATAAACTGGTAAAATACCAGATAGTATGTGAAGTGAATTGATCATGATGTCTGAGTGCCAATACAGGAAGCAAATAACTTGAAGGAGAAGAGTTTTTTAATCCCTCAGGAAAGTCATAACATCATCCAGAACTGGAACTGAAGTGAGAAGAACAGAAAGTAAAATAAGGTCAATTCTAGGTGCATATATTCAGCAAGATGTAATTTTAGGCACATATATTTAGCAGATGGGACAATTAATCTTCAGAATCAGCACAGAGAAACCGTTTGAGTGGGGTTATAGTTTTGCATGGTCCTAAACACTGTTGCAGCAACTGGAAAAGCTTCAGACAGCTACAGCAGGGCAGTGACAGCTACTCCTCGCTGGATGCTTGTGTGGGAAACAGAGTATGTGACTGACCAGAACCACCTCTGTACCCACAAAACCATTTCAGCTGCAGCTTGTGATAACCAGACTCAGTTATGGTGAGATTAAGTGCCTCCCTAAGTTCTGTATCTCCCAAAACTGTAAATTGTCCTCATACAGATGATGAATTATTTACCTTCTGCTTTTCCTAGTTATCCCCCATTCGGCTTCATTCATCTCCTTGGGGAGACAACTACCCACTTCCAGAATTACCATGATCAATTCCAGCCTGAGGGACTGTGACTGGATGCCTGCAGTGAGTGATGAGGTGCGATGGAGCACCCTACAAAATGCACCACAACCCATGCCTGAAAGAGTTCTGCCTAATTAGATGACAGGATTAGGTGCTGGGGGGAAATCCCAGGCAGAGAAAGGTTAAAATAGTTTGCTCAGGTTTATGCAACAGAGCAAAACAGGGCAGATTCTGCCCAATTAACTTTTAGCTTCACTTATCTGCTAGATCTGAGAAACATTTCTTGATAAAAGGTTTTTTTAAAAATAATTGTAGTATTAAGTCTAAACTAGGGACAGGAGAAACAGCTGAAGTTCTGATATCTTATCTCAGCTGACAAAACGACCTGTTCATCTCCTGTAGCATGGATAATCAATTTTTCCCACATCAAAATGCGTTGGCAGTTAATAGCAACAACTCCTTTTTTGTTAATTAAGAATGAAGTGTTCCACAGATGATGATTATTTTGGAAAAATGTCTATGATAATTCAGCATGTGAACAGAAGGAACATTTTATCATCCTTTTGAGGAAAAAAAACCCCACCACACTAGTGTTTTTGGAAAAAACTTTCAATCTTCTCAGATATTTGTAAGTAAAAGGAGAATCAAAGAATCATAGAATCGTTTAGATTGGAAAACACCTTTAAGAGCATCAAGTCCAACTGTTAACCCAGAACTGCCAAGTCAACCAATAAACCATGTCCCTAATATCACATCTACACTTTTAAATCCCTCCAGGGATGGTGACTCCAACACGCCCCTGGGCAGCCCATTCCAATGCCTGACAAACCGTTCCGTGACTTTTTCCTAATATCCAATCTAAACCTCCTCTGGCAGAACTTGAGGCCATTCCCTCTTGTCCCATTACTTGTCACTTGTGAGACTGACCACCCACCCCCTCGCTGCACTGTCCTTATGGGCAGTTGTAGAGGGCAATAAGGTCTCCCCTGAGCCTCCTCTTCTCCAGGCTGAACACCCCCAGCTCCCTCAGCCGCTCCTCACAGGAATTGTGCTCCAGACCCTTCCCCAGCTCTGTTCCCTTCTCTGGACACGCTCCAGCACCTCAGGGTCTTTCTTGCAGTGAGGGGCCCAAAACTGACCCCAGGATTCGAGGTGCAGCCTCACCAGTGCCCAGTACAGAGGGACAATCCCTGCCCTGGTCCTGCTGGCCACACTGATGTGGGCCAAGATGCCTTGTCCCTGATGTGGGCCAAGATGCCATTGGCCTTCTTGGCCACCTGGGCACACTGACAACTCATATTCAGCTGCTGTCAACCAACACCCCCAGGTCCTTTTCCAACCGGCAGCTTTCCAGCCCCTCGTCCCCATGCCTGGAGAGTTACAGGGGGTTGTTGTGTCCCAAGAGCAGGACGCGGCACTTGGCCTTGTTGATGCTCACGCAGTGGCCTCGGCCCATCGATCCAGCCTGTCCCGATCCCTCTGCAGAGCCTTCCTGCCCTCGGGCAGATCAACACTTCTACCCAGCTTGGTGTCATCTCAAACCTACTGAGGGTGCACTTGATTCCCTCATCCAGGTCATACTCAGCCCATGGCCGGACACACAGGTATCAGTGTGTTCCCACAGAGCTCTGTCGGGGAGGCTGTCAGTCGTGGTGGGTGCAGAGCTTAGGGAGGCCGTGGCTTTCTGCCGAGTGGGTGCCATTGCTCCCTTGTCGAGCTGGCAGAGCTTCAGCGCCCTCCCTGCAAGCACCTAGGTGCAAACTGCCACACCTCACCATTGCTTGTAGCGCTGGAGACAGGTCAGGTACATCTCCAGAATAGCTCAAATTACAGGAATTACTCACTACGGGGAGTAGCATCTCATGTACGCAATGCCAGAGCCTATTCTCATGGAACCCTCCACCGGCAGGAAGTGGTTTACGCTAATGGGAAGGTAATGGGAGGTGTTACATCCCTGTTAAATTATGTCCCATCTCAGAATATAATCTACACTCGTTCTCAAATAGGTGGATAAAGAAGATTTAGCATCCTCATTCCCTCATAACAGTTATGTCTACGAGAGTATCCTGGACTTTCAGTTCAATTAATTTCCTAGCATCCCACTGATTTCAAACACACACTAACAGAGAGCAGCAAGCAGAGTACACACAGGTAAACTGTAATTAAAGGTTATTTATTAAGAGTGGGATGCTGCACCATGCCCTGTTTGCCCACCCTTTTGGAGGCACTCCTCATTGCTGGTACTCACCAGGGCCATCTTTTTATACAGGGGGGAGGTCCTACTCCTGGCTCTGTCCAGGTCCTGTCCCCCCACTGTGGTGTGAGCTGCCAGGATCCCAGGAGCTCCTGCAGCTCTCCCTGCGGTTCCCCCTTTTTGGGAACCCTGCTGCGCACAGCATCAGAGCACTCTGCTGTGGATCCTGCATGCACCAGAGTACTTGCTTTGGCAACTGAATGAAGAGTGAAGAACAGATTCAACAACCGTATGGTATTTTAGGAGAGATGAATAAAAGGCCCTTTTTCTGTTAATTCATTAAAATCTGCCCTGCGACCCTACCTCAGTACACCAAGACCTAAAATACAGAGGTAGCATAATAATTGGTTGTGTGTGCAAGCATAGGCTTTTTAATGAACCTATTCATTAAAAATAGTGAAATATGAGAATATTTGATCATAGTGAAATATGCGTATTTCACTGCAGCCAGAGCAGGAGTGTGCTACCTCAACACATTCTGTCATTTTGTCATCTTTTAGGTATTTAGACAAGCATCTACATTTGCCAGAGGACAAAACAGGTGCAACCTCTCTTGCATTTCATGTTTCTGTTAAGGGTTTGATGTAAGAAATCAGGCAGCTGCGTGAAAATGGCATTATCCCCCTCAATCCACCTCAGCAGAGATCCATCCTGCTCACTGCAGCACTGAACTCCACCTCGCTGAAATAAATACCTCTTGGTTCATCTGCTTCATCCCCGAAAGGCAGCAGCCAGGTCAAGACATACAGGTATTCTACCCTCCCCACTAGTAGGGTTTGTTCTTTGTATGACCTTTGAAAGCAAACCAACGTGACACAGTACACACACAGAGCAAACTCTGGGAATACAGGGACAAGCCAAGCGCACGCTCCCCACTTCAAGCCCCAACATGCAAGGGTCAGGTCTTCCTCTGAAGCTTCGCAGACCACTTGAGTAACAAGTCCCTCAGACTGCCAGGTAGATGCTCTTAACCTGCTCTAACTCCCCCAGGTAAGAACCACTAAAATAAGCACCAGATTGTTAAAAATGCAATCTGAAAAAAGAAGGGAAGGAGAGATCTTTTCTGGGAAGCGCTCACATATCCAACACTGGTGACAGAACTGTTTGGCTATCTCCATTTAGTCTCCACTACTAATGACTCCAGCAATGTATTTATAGCATTATAACTCAGCTAGCTTCCTTAAACTCTGAGCATGAATCTATCGATTATACCATTCTGGATGTTTATGATAGTAGATTACCTTTATATTCCCCTAGTTCTAATGCTTGAGGTGAAGAGTTGTTACAAAAATCACTTACAAACTAATCCAGATTCATCAACAATTTGCATTTGCTAATGATGTTTAACAGACCACAGTGATTGCTGTCCAGAATTCTTCTAAGAGGCAAAACAAACATCTAAATTATAACTTTCTAACATCTGCTTCCTCTAGGGGAGGATTTGTATGAGGTTTGACAGATGCGAGAGCTCCGAAGAATGGCTGTTACAAATGAACCAGCGAGCAGAGTCTTGGAAAATGCAGCCAATCTCAGCTTATTGAAATGAGCTCCAACCCAAAGCAGAAATAACACACAGCTGTTCCTTCTGACTGCTGTTCAGGAGAGAGATGGTATCTCGTGGTGGTATTAATAGATCTCTCTTACTCTGCATACCACCTGGAAAATGAGAGCCCACCATTTCATCTCATTTGATGTTATTTATAGTGTATAAAATAAAAAACCCCAACACAGCCAAGAGAGCCAGCGAAGCAATGACAGTGCTGAATAAAACAGTCAACAACTAGCAAAGTCCTCATATTAACTTTTCACTCAGAACATGGATTTGAGCTCACCACAGTAGGAGCTTTTAGGGTTGTTCTGTCTTCGGGGAAATGAACAACAATTCTGTGAATAACTCCTATTACAACTTACTGCACATTTTATTTACTAAGCCCAAAGAAAATTGGATGTAACATACCAGCAATCCCTTTTAACAGAAATTTCAAATCTGCCTCTACACCCTATTCCCAAGACACTCCTCTGACTCAAGAAACAGCTCCCTTCTTAGAGGGACTGAAGGAAAGAGGAAACTCTAGGCTTACACCAAGCCCTGAAAAAGGGAAGAACACCAAGAATTATACACTTTTTTAAAATTTGTTGAGGTGGGGTTTTGAGGCTTTTTCGCTTGTTTTAACAGAACTAGTGAGAAAGTGTAACAGGTCTCCCGTTGGTACATCCTGCCAAACAAATATCACGATCAGAAACAACAGTGCAGTAAGGCTTACAGTTGGGAAAGAGAACGGGAAGAGTACATACTTGTTATGGCCAAAGAAGCCCCATAAACCAGTGAAAGACAGCCTGCTGCCACAGACTGATGGCCTTAATTAATGCTTACAGGATCCTCTCTTAAACCAGCGCAGTTTCTTTACCGTTTTGGGCTGATCCAGTGCCCATGGGAGGAGGACAAGCAGCTGGAACTTGGGCCAAGCTCTGCAGGAGTGCATCTCCAGGGCCAGCTGTTGACTCCTTTCCTGGAAGAGGTGGACAAGGGCTGGGAAAATCTGTTCTAGCAGTTTCCTACGAAAAGGATGGCTGTATGTTGAGCTGTATGTTTCAATACTGCTGCTGATCAGGGGAACGGATGGTAGACCACACAGCCGTTTTTCCCCTATGGAAGAGAGCCCACCCCTACAATTGCTTCCATTGAATTTTGGATCAAGCTGCGCTCAGGCTGTCCAAATCAGAGTCAGGGTATAGAAACACAACCACATCTGTTTCTCATACGGCAATTCCACACAGCTCTGCACCCTCTTGGCCTCGTAGTCCGTAATCCCTATTGAATTCTGTTGGTATCTGACAGCATAAATTCTCATTAGCATCTTGTGCTTTCCCATCTGAGATCTCATAGGGAATAACATACATTACTTGCCAAACTAAACAGTACCTTTTCCTCTGCCCAGCCTTTGGCACAGGGAGAAACAAAGGCCATCTATCCTGCGAAAGGGAGTATCAGCACAACTTGCAGAACACGATGGCTACAAGCGGTGAGTAACTGCCATCGGTGCCCAAACTGACAGGATGCTTATCGGCTGCCAAACCGAACAAGAGTTTGATGGGCACACAGCACCAGCGGAGCACTCTAGGCAAAGCTACTGCTGCTGTTATAGTATGTGTTGGGAAAAACATGGTACCCACAGGAATGCTTCTGTACTGCCTACTGCCTAGCCAGGAGAGGGAATATAATTTGCAGCTATTTGGAAAAGAACAGTATCCATTTTGAATTTCTTGGTTTTGCTCAGTTTCCCTTAAGATACCGGTACCAAAGCAGCTCAAGAGGAAGGATAAATATTTAACCCCCTTGTTTCAGAGATGAACTAACACAGAGGAACAAAATTTCAATGTGGATAAACATTTTATGTTGTAATGCTCACACTGTTTACGCAAGAGGCACTGAACATACAATTCATGTGCCAGGACTGAGCTGTATTATTACATATCCACAATAAAGCTCCATGTGATGTTCAGCAATACACAACATCTGAGTGAACAGCACACATGTTACACAGCTGATAGAGTACTTCAGGATATATAGGCAACTTGCCTAAACACCTTAAGACTCTCTTTCCAATTACCTACAATTTACAACCTTGAGCTGTTGAGGTAGAAACCCAACAGCCCACGGTGTGCACCATGTCGAGCTCACACTGCTCACCATTAGGACTAAGACCTGGACTCAAAGGCTTGATACAAGCTGAAGAGGAACTGATCTTTGCTACTTCTGGATAGCAGTCCTCAGCTACGGGGAGGCTTGTAAACCATGGTGCTGTAGAGCCTTCTTAAAGAAACAGCCATGAGTGGCTCAAAAAAGTAAAAGCATTTTCCTTTAGAGTATCGTATCACTCAAAAATTATTAATCATTCCCTAAGAAAATTAGGGAACGACATGTTATTGTCCAAGATGCTTGCAGCCAGCAGACTGTAAACGGGCGCAGGCAGCAACTGCAGATGAGCTTTTATTTTTGACAAAGTACTCTGAGAACTTCCCTTTAACTATATACCATGGTAACATTTCCCCAAAAAAAGGGCTTTATACACTTGTTAATGGAACTGAAGTCACCTATGACCAAGGCAGCAATTCAGAAGTGAAGTCTTTTGCAGCAAAAGTGCACAACTTGCAAAAGTCAGCATTTTACAGCTACTTTAAGGGGTAATGGACTTCCTAAACCCAAAATTAAACTCCTAAATTCATACTTGAGCAGCTGTAAAGTTTTCTAGAGGAATGAGTGTCAGCAAATCCCTGGGGAAATCATCTCCAAGTAGCAAAGCACAGAAGTCCACAGACGGAGTAGAGGCAACTCCTCCGTTATCTGTGTTGTAGTAGAAAGTGGCCGGTCCACTAAAGGGACAACAGGAGAGGCAGAGTCCTGTGGAGCTGATGCTGGACTGGGAACAGGAGTGAGAAGGCTGCAAGGATCATACCAATCTCAGGGAAATGCAGACATCCACAGCCAGCACAGACTGGAACAACAGAGGATTTTCTTGGAGTGTGAACAATTCTGAAGCGCAGAGCCACTCCTTCTTCCTCTAGTCCACTGAAAAGTGAAATTTTGTTCTGGGGAGGAGAGCTTAGTGTCTGAGCAAAAGATACTGGACCTCTCAATTTATTTTTTTTTTTTTTGTTTTGTTTTCCCAAAGTACAGTAAAATGAAGGTATTAACAAAAAGATGAGGAACAGCAGCATCCTAAACTCTGGTTGCCAGTCCTGCAGCCCATCTGCAGATAGAGGAAGCAGAAACCTCCTGCAGAGATACATGAGGAGCTGTATACTGCCAGCAGCTTTTTATCTTTCAATGATTCTATAAATGAGAGGAAAACAAGAATTTAGCAGTACCTGCAAATGGATTCTTTTTCCTAACCACGTTCATATAATCTGTAGGATGGACAATTTTTGCTACCTGCATTTAGAGACAACATCATTTCGTCAAAAAGAGCTTGATAAGAAATAAAAGCTTCTGGATCAAACTTTTCTCCCCACTCAGTTTGATGTAAACAGCCACGTCAAAGTACTTGCTAATGATGTTACCTAGAGACAATGCAATAAACTGAACATCCAGCAGCTTCTGCTGCATTATGAACCGGAAAAAAACACTTCAATACCATCAAATCAGGAGAGGAATCACTTCCAAAACAACTGTAATAGCAGCTTCTCCCTTTTCTGTCCTAAGAGGGATTGATTAATATGAGAAACCTTAGTGCTGAGTAACTGGGAAGACCTTGAAAACATTAAGGGAAGATGTTGAACTATATCACTTCTCAGGTCATGTACAGGCAGAAATAAATCTAATATTTCAGACTACATTTACCCCGGGTTGGTGCTGGTTTCACATCCACAGATACAAGTCTCAGGGGGATCTGAGAGTTTTGCTCTGTGGTTCTAATCAATGGCTGGGAAACAGCACTCAGATGTCCTGTGCTCCACGATTAAAGGATCTGCAGAGCAGGGCAGCAGCTTTCAACATCTAAAATGTTCTGAATTTGTGTTTGTACATGCTGAGCTTTTAGGGCTGTCCAAGCAGGAGATCATTTGAATAGGATTTTCAAAGGCACTCAGAACATACCTAGCGCCTTTCCATATCATAAAAGTAAATGAAAAACACACATTTCCTGAAATTAAATCTTGATCCTCCAATAAGCCCAACGAGAGAACAGACCTCTTCACCAATACGTGGTTCATGGAGAAGCCAGGGCTTACTGGGTAAAGCCAGAGGCCCAGGGAGTTTTGAGAAAGTTTTAATCATTGTCTGCAGGGTCTGGAGATGAGAAATAGTGTCAGAATTTCACCAGCAATCCCTGCCACTAAGTACCACAGAAATCAATTTCCTGAATGTTCAAACTTGAAAACAGTCTTAATGAGTGACTGGATTAGATACTGGATTATCAAGTATTTGAAATCCAGTTTTGAAAGAAAGATTTACCCTGTGTTTGAAATGCACCTTGAGTGAGTTACCTCCGTTTTGTTGAAACCATAATAATAGCGTCCATAATTACTTGACATAGCTTAATTTTCTATACGGCTCGCATGCTTTTCAGCACGGGAACTGCCAGAATACATTGTCTATTCCACGCTCATCAAGTGTCCTGAACCTGGCCACAGCAGCTCAGGCTGCCTCACAGATAAAGCACAAACCCAACATGACTGACAGCACAGAATAATCCATTTATGGGGGATGCATCTCTGCGGCACTTTCAGCTAGCCTACCTCCCAAAGCTTCTCCCGTCTACGGTTATGAGCAGCCATACAGATAGTCATTTTCTCATTATCCATAAAGCTACCTCGGCTTTACTGCCCACAGCAGTCCCCCTGCAAACGCACGCTGCCTGTTTCCATCATACCCGCCCAATTTCACAGATCTCAATCTCCCGATCTGTTTTCTTCCTAGACCTGCGATTTTTGCCTGTCAGGCAGACTTGAATTTTATTTTCTATTTTAAATGTAAAGCTAATTAGGCAGTGTCATCAACTGGCATCTCTTCAGCTAAGTATGTTAACTATGAACCTCTCCTCCCATTCTTAAGCTCTGTCAACACGTTACAGCATCTTAAGAGCTTGATGCTACCTGGAAATCCTTATAAATGTACTTCCTCATGCTAAATTAAGGTAGAAGGTTTCTACCTGGGCTCTCAAATTACTTTAATGCTTATTATTTTATACCAGCTCTCGTTTCTGTCACTCTTATTCAGCCATTCTCTTGAAAAGTTCACTGAACTTCCTTCAGAGCCACGTTTCTGCTGGAGGCAAACACAAATACCTGGAAGCAGTAAGCCTGCTTTCAGTGCTAATGGTCTCCTTGTCAGTTTGGGGTGAGACAGCTAACAGGCAAAGCAGCCGGGATACTGGAGGAGAGGACAGGCACAGCCCCACGGGTGATGGGACCAGCAGGCACCTCAGGCAGTGCCACCCTCTCTCCCTCCCTAGCAAATCAGGGCAGATCTTGTGACAAGGAGGTCGAAGATACAGGCTCACAAGGTGGGTCACAAACCACATCTGGTAGCACCTCTCTGCCTTCAGGGGAGACAGCACACCACTGCACTGTGGGTTGTCAGCACTACAGCAAATGAAGGCAGTGATGCTGAGCATCGAGAGAACAAAAAAACCCCTTTTACCCTATCCTGTAACTCTATATGTGGCACAGTATAAGACTGATGGTGGAAGTTCAACTGTTCAGACTAGGAAGACAATATCAACCAATGGTGTGGGGACACAACCATGAAGACGTCTTGCCTAGGTATCTAGTAGCTTCTCTAGCACATTAGCTCCTTCCACCAAAAAAAAAAAAAACCAAAACCAAAACCCACCAAAAACCACACCCACCCAAACAAACCAAAAAAACCCCCAAAAAACACCCACACCAAACCCAAAACCATATCTTCAAGGAAAAAAAAAAAAAAGAAAAAAGAACTAATTTCTGATCAAATTAGAGTCACTGATGAGCTTTTATGGTTGTTATTATTATAATATTTTACATCATGCTAGAGAGACTGGTTCCTCATGAAATGTGTGAGAACACATACATCCATGAAACTGGGAGGCTAAAAACTAATGCAAAGCAAAGCCAAGGTGCACACTATTCCAGACCCAGCCTTGCTGACAGTAGTCACCTACTCGCACATCTGTAAGGCTTGTGGACTTGCTGCACCTCCATCCTGCCCGCTTGTGCAAGGACATGATGGGACCCCAGGCAGCTGCTCAGCCTGGCTCCCAGCTTCCCACAGCCCTGACTCCTTGTCCAGCCCCAGCAACAGTCTGCACTCCCAGCCCTTCCAGGCCAGGCACATACACACGCATGCACACACTTTTCCCCAAAAATAGGAAAGGCATAGTTCAACCTTCCCTAAAAAGCAGGTAGGGAACATCTGAAGAGACAAAAGCCACAACCAGCTAGTGTGTGGATACTGCCAGTGAAAACGTTTTAAAGTCTTGGAGCTCTGCATCACTCCCACATGATCAAACAAACGCACCACTGAGCTCATGTGCTATTTGGTTAACACTGGATCCACAGCATAGAAGTTGAAATTAGACTCATAGTTTGAGGACAGAAGAAAAATAATAATATTGTAAGCTAAAGTTATGCCATCCATCCAAAGCTGTTAAGCCCTGTGGATCTCCAGAGTAGTGTTTTTGGCACCAATGCAAATAAATGTAAACTGAGCAAAGACTATATGAAAACAGCATGACAAAATTTAAATGCCAGTAAATAATGTTTTCACTCAACAGAAATTTAATTTAGGAGATACCATTTTAAATTACCAAGTACTGTGGCATTTGCAACTAGGCAAAGAAGATAATTCATGAGCATTTTTCTTCATGGGCCAGGATATATTTGTAAGCATAAATACAAAAGATTTTTGACGTTTTGCTATTACAGAGAACCTGCTATCACCATGTAATCATCAAAACAATACACAAAGTAGCATATATCAAGTGCATGATAGTGTGGAGTGTTATCTTTAGCAATGTATGTTGAGAATGAGCCACAAAAGCAGAAGTTATAGACATAATCTACATGACTGTAATAAACCCTTCCTACTGTACTGTGGTCTCTCAAGAATATGCAACTGTACACACTGTGGAAAATGGTTTTTTAATCAGACTAAGAGTTTTGGACCCTTCTGCCTGCAAAGCAGGGCACTCAGAGCAGCCCTTGGAAGGATGGGCATGAATCGGTTAAATGCAAACAGTGTCTCTAAGACGAAAAGCATACAAAAATATTTCTATTCAAGTAGGTAATACATGGCCTAAAAAATAAACATTATACTAGGAAAAAAACACCCCCAAAACAAAAACCAGATGAAGCCTGAGACTTTGCACTGCCTGGAACAAGAATGGTGGTGGGCTCTTGTCCACCTCAACCCCACTGCCCCTCTCCCACTGGACTGGCACTGAGATTTGAACCATGCTTCCAGTGGTCTTAAGTCAGGGACGACACTTCCTCCGAAACCACCCTGCAACACTTCCAGTCACACCTCTGCCTGTTGATGGGGCATTGGCACATGGAACTGGCCAGTTCTCTGTCTCTCTCCAAGCCACCATCAGTCACAAGGCTTCTCTAGAGGAGCGAGGACACAGGAAGACAGGTTATTGCAGTTTCTGAATGCTTGGGGTCCTGGATGCACATACTTAGAGCTGGAAACGTCAGGTCAACCCCTGAGCAGCACTTACTACCCCCTTCAGCTCAATCTGCTTTGGTTTCAAACCAGGCCTCCTGCAATAGATGTTTTCCCACTGCTTTAACAAGTCAAATCTCCACATTTTTCACCAGCAACATCTTCAGTCCTTATGTGGCCAGCTTTGGCTACTCAGCCTGTCCCCCCACGACACCAGCACTACCAATGCTCTTCAATTCAGGCAGGAGTGGCCATATGGCTATAACCCTTCAGAGAGCTTTGCAGCCTTTTAGAGTTTTGCGTGTCACAGCTTTCCTTTCTCCCATCACATCAATAACGTGCCCATTGCTGTTTCCCTGTTTTATCTGCATATGACATCTTCTTCAAGCTGAAAGCTGCTCCTGTAATCACAATATTTCACCCACACTCACCCTGAAATGTCTCATTTGCACTAATGTAGAAATATGGCAATGTGTTGCCTAGTGACCAGGAGCATTCCCCTCTACCCTTTTCTCCCACAAGCAAGGCTTTTGCCATAGCAAATAAGTGAGTATTTTAATGCTATGGAATTAGGCTTTATTAGATGTCAGCTTCCTAATAACATTGGAGAGATCTATAAAATAGAACTCCACACATCTGCTTGCCAAATGGCTTTCTAAGCCTCCTAATGTTTCCATTTATGCAATACAATCCTATTTTATATGGCACTTTACAGCTCCAGGAAAAACACTTTCCAGTCAAAACACATTCTAATACGCATATTGGGCTTACACAAATACATAGACACAGTCCCGTGTCTATCCAAAGGATTTGCTCTTTTCTTGCTCCAATTCCAGTCATGGTCTGTATTTCATCTGTATCTTAATTGCCTTTCTATTACACTGTTAATATGAATGGCAGGAACTACTGAGTAAAATTCTTTCACTTGTGATCCACAGGTGATCATAATGGTCGCTTTGGCCTTAAAAATTCATGTGTCACATGAAAACACTGCAGGATGATGCACCGAGCAGGATATCAGCTGCAGTGCTGCCAACACCCAGCTCACAAATCTCAGGCCTGGTTCCCTGAATACACACAGCAGACTTAGAAAGCAAGGGTTTTAAATATGAAAACAAGGAGGGGATGCTTGTTTGCTTTAGTTGCCTGCTCATTGTCTTGGGGTTGGTTGGGTTTTTTTTTTTTTCACGCTTCAATCTTGACTTGTTTCTTCCATCAGTAGATAGGAAGAGGGCAACAGTTAGAAACATGCCATGACATATTTTAAAATGAAAGTTGCCAGTCTCCTATAAAATTAATTTCAGTCTTTAAGAATTAAAGTCTTTAAGAAAAACAAAGTACTGCAAAATTCAGTCAATTCACCTATGGATGACATGGCAGGGAAAATCCTTTGACATCTGGATATAACAACTTTTCTGTGGCACCACACGATACCATCTCAAACCTTCTCGGAGGGAGACATCATCCTTCAGATGACCCTCCCCTTGACACGCTGCATTGACATCTCTGAAGCAGCCAACCACTACCGTCCCAAGTTTTATCTGTAGCAAGGACCAAAAAGAGACGTCAAAAACATCCCCCCCGGCAATGACGACTCAAGTTCACAAAGTAAATTCTGACATTTTCCTGTGCTCTCTGGAGCAGATTCAAATATTGACTTAAACATGGCTGCATGAGGTATTCTCAGCCAAAATGAGCAGGAGATGAAATGTGCTAAGAACGAAGCAGAAATTCTGTAAAAGGACCCAAGAGAAATAACTTGAGTTATTATAACTTGGGTTAGGCCTCTCCTCATACCATGTTGTCTAATGTTAAGAGCATTAAAATCCTTGAATGATCTAGTAGACAAACGCTCTCTCTTGTGGAAAAGAAATACCATTTCTCTCATTGGTTGGGTTGAGAACAGTCTAATCAAAAAAAAAAAAAAAGAAAAGAAAATTGGAAAAAATCCAACCTTTGGGATTTGGCTATCAAGTTATATTTATTCCAGCCCTTTCTGAACAGGGGTTTGGTTTAACATTTTAAAAGGCTCTAATTCCCAGTTTCATAAGTGACTTTTATTTTTTAATGTAACTGGCTTCTAATTCAATTGGGCATATCCAAAAAAGTACACAGTTAAGTAGAAACCATATAAATATTGTTCAGCTTCCAGCAAGCCTTGCTGCAGCTGGCAAGGGTAACCACCACAGTTCAGCTTTGGCACAGCCAAGAGGAGATGTCAAAGGCACAAGTGAATTGAGAAATTTCAAAGATGGAGGTCTCCACTGGACATTATTAGAGTGAGAGTAAAAAAGAAGGACCTTCAGACAGCCTGAGGGACCGCACACAGCCCAAGTACATTGGAAAAGCCACCTACTATTGTGCCTTAGGCTGTGAGAAAGAAAGCTTTCCTGCTGTTGGATTTCAGTCTTGCTAAGGGAATTTGGAATATGTCCACCTCTTTATAAATTAACAATACTCTTCCAGCCAGAGAGAGAATCAGGGATGGAACCACTAAGCTACATTTCTACCTTCTGAGCTGGCTACAGCAGTGAGAGCTAGCATAAAATTGTGCTGTGGGTTGCACATTTATGGTCTCAGATTTTATTAAAAATGATGGAAAATATTTTTTGTAAAGCTTCGCTTGGGTTTTATTTATGAATACCACAGGAACAGATTCATAAAGTGAATCAGGGATTACGGTTCTTTTTGGCTGTAAGGAGGTCCTTATGTCACTGGGTATAAAGGGAGAGAGGAGAAGAGATGCTGATGTAACCTACTGAATATATACTATCAAGTTTGCTTCTCACTTGCAGTCTGCTCTCAAAATTCTGCCTTCTGTCCTGTCTAGGATCCTCAGATGGCTGCCCTGAGTAATACAGGTGCTTCCTTTAAGAAAAGGACTGAGATCAGGTCCTGAAGCTTTTAATGCTGACCAATAAGCATAACTTTGTTTCCTACCTGCTCCATCCAGAGCAACGACTGGGATCTGAAATGTGGCCAGCTCAATCGGAAGGTCAAATGCACTCCGAGAACTTGGCAGACGTCGTACGTATGGATGTACAACAGACTAATTATCCACCCTGTACCAGAGCCCCATGCATGCCAAGGATCACGCCTTTCTAATTCAGGGCCAGGAGACTCCAGCCCAAGAGTCATTTGGTTGGGAAACGGGAATAAGTTATTACTCTTGAGAAACACAAACAAGCCAAATTCCATCTGTGCTGCTGCCTCTACACCGCATGCATTAGCTCACCAGATACACTCCCACCTCAGCGAAGGTGAACTGGCATGAGCTGCCTCACATCTGTGCAGCTGAAACAGCATCTGTAAAGTGCTCTGTAGGAATGCACCGTGGCCGTAGGAAAGCAGAGAACAGACACCCCGAGAGCCCTTCTGGGTCTATTATGTTGGTGCATGCGGGACCTGGAATTTTTCCAGCCCTGTTTCCTCCTGAAACACTTATAACATGATGGGCTGCTTTACCAGGGAAGAAACAGAAATAAAGCTCTGAGCTGCTGGCTTTAGAGTGGTGTGCATTCCCCCTCCCCAAATTCCCTCATATCCAGCTTCTTTCGTTTATACTCTTGCCTGCAC
The DNA here is from genome assembly GCF_000690775.1 of Eurypyga helias. Taxonomy (NCBI): domain Eukaryota; kingdom Metazoa; phylum Chordata; class Aves; order Eurypygiformes; family Eurypygidae; genus Eurypyga; species Eurypyga helias. The sequence continues at coordinate 3,983 of NW_010253281.1, read as the reverse complement.
AGCCACAATAATCTCAAGACCTCTCAACCCAATATGGACTCCCTGACATTGCTACCTTGCTCAAGTGCTTTACGTGACATTCTGCCACTTCAAAATCCACCAAGTCAACCTCGAAGAAAGAGAGAAAGGAATTACCTGGAAACATAGCAAAGAATTTAAACTTCCCTTTCTGCTTCTTCTCAGCCCAAATCCAAAACATAGCCTCACACTAGCTACTGGGAAGATAATTAACTCTACCCCAGCCAAAACCAGCACACCATCCATCACATTTTTAAGCATATAATTTGCATTATGGATATCAAAGCTCTTAACGAAGTTCTGGGACTTGGAAAACAGTCTTTAAATATCCTGCACAGAAGTCAGGGGAGGGAGGAGAGAGCCAAAAGCTAAAGACACAAAGATAAAAACAAAATAGGCTGCTGAGGGAATGCAGAGTAGGGAAGACAGGAAAGTAGGAGTCTCCTGAGGAAGTGGGGCCCCTGTTTTACACCCCATATATGTAGAGGAATACCGTGGAAGAGTTTCCTGTGCATCCTTTTTAAAATAAGGCAAGCTAGGTGCTGCAGGGTGGAAAAGACAGTACTGTTCTCCAAAGCCCAAGTGCCACCACAGCAAATGAAATATTTTCTAGTCAGCAGGACAGTGTGTTTGATGAAATACTGCACATGTTTGGGCAGCACAAGCTGCACTAGTATGATGGGGGAAAAAAAAAAAATAGGTAAGGGCATGCCATGGGAGTTGAGCTATTTGGGCAGCACAAGCTGCACTAGTAAGATGGGAAAAAAAAATTAGGTAAGGGCATGCCATGGGAGTCGAGCTGGGATGGAAGCAAGGGAACTAAAGCGTGGACTCTATTTCAGAGCAAAGAAATTATTAAGAGGCTTCCCGAAGGCAGTACTAGATACCCATCACATGCATCATTTAAACATGAAGGGGAAAAAACCCCATCAGTTACAGCATAAGGGCTATTTATACACCTGCAAACGGAGAAGTGCTCTGACTGACAAGGTAGAACAGCAGAAAGCCTTGCTTCATTACACCTGGGAGACAGAGAAGGGTTGTCTCTTACCTACTTTGTATTTTCAAGGCAGAAGCTACCCAAGCAATGCAGATAAGTATGGAGGTATCTTTTTCTGAAATCTATTTGATAGCTTCCGTCTCCCAAAATGTTGTAGCAAAACAATTAATAAATCCATGTGTTTTTGTGAATTTTTTACTGGGAGTTTCACAAAACAATTCAGACAACTTTTCAGTTATTCTAACTTGGAGATAATGGGAATTTTTTTTCTTTTTAAAGTTTATTAGATGTCAGCATTGTCACAGCTTTCCTTTGCACTGCCCTAGTTTCTCACTTGAGTATTGGTATGACATTCATCATCACCTCCCCTTCCCTCCCCGTCTCTGAGTCTTTGGACATCAGTTTGGTTTGAAATGCTAGAATGACTTAACAACATGGTTAACGTCCTTCATGAAAAAACAACGTACCAAGACTGAGGTCTTGTATGCTTCCTTAAGTATATTCCAACATGCTCTAATACCTGTTGCCACCCGACTGCTCAGCTGTATGACAAGCATGCTTTCCAGATGTATTTAACAGAAGGGGAAAAGCCTCCCTGAAGATCCTGATCATTAGATAACTATGCTAAAAGCCCCCTTACATAATATACATGCCAAATGCAAGTAACAGGAAACACTGCATTCGTCCATACTTTGTATTCCTTCCTTCCTCCCTTTTTATGTTCTATTTTCAGTGGTAGCCTGGGAAACTCAGACACCAAGCTCATCCTGCAAAACCTGACTAATCAAATAAGAAAAAACACACATTAAAAGATAGGGAAACAATTGACTTTTGTTCTCCTGGAAACCACAACAAAATAACCCAGAACATACTTCAGGTAACCCTTCAGTCATCTTTTGTTGTTACGGACAAGTGAAAAGAACTTCAAATCAACCAATGGTTCTTGTTCTACGTTACTTTCTGATGCATTTTTTTTGCGTGCGTGTTAAACACAAGGCAAAACACAACACAAGTTATTTCAGTAGTAAAACTGAAATATTTCATTTTCAAAAAACAACCCCAATGACAAAATACATGTTTCAGTATCCCTTTTTTACTGGCTGCAACAGGGAGTCAATCCCAAAATGTACCTTTGGCAAAGGGCCTATTCACCCACAAGGTATACTCAACTATAATAATCAGCACATATACACCAATTTATCATAAAGCTATAATAAGACTTATCGATGAACTCTAATATTAGTATCCCCAAAATAAGTATTGAAGCAGCATGTCTTCACTACCCACACATACTCAGAGGAACAAGATTGCTGGGCACGCAGTCATTTCTAAAACTGTGTTGAAAGAGACACTTGAAAGAAAGCACAATACACTTCATGTTGGAGGAGTTATCCTGCCAAAAGGAAGGGTGTCCACAAGCCAGCAAAGTAACTATTTCACCGCATTTCTTTCATCAGGACTATTATATTACTGTATAATCTAGTCTGTCACTGAAAATGGACCACACTGTGCTAAGCACTAAGCACTCTACATATGTACAGAGAGCTCAAAAGCTCCTGTAGTGCCACTAGCTAAACTGTGGAATAGGAAACCCAACCACAATAGACTAACTCCCTCCTAACCATAAAAACCAATCAGTACCAAAGTCAGAAGCAAAGCCACAAACTCCTAATTCCCACCTCAATATTTAATTAATCTCAACTACAAAAGCTTTCAGATTGTTTTTACAATCTAACCAGAGCCAAGAACATGGGTTGCATTTGCAGAAGTGACCTGAAACCCCATTGGTCAGCATCACAAATACTCGAGTTGAACTGAACTCAAGGTGACCAGGAACTGTGACTACTCAAAAAAGGACATAGCTAGACATTTGTTTCTGAACAGCAAATGTGTTTCTAGAGTGAATTTCAGGAAGAAATTCTTCACAGAGAGGGTGGTGAGGCACTGGAACAGGTTGCCCAGAGATGTTGTGGATGCCCCCTCCCTGGATGTCTTCAAGGCCAGGCTGGATGTGGCTTTGAGCAACCTGGTCTAGTGCAAGGTGTCCCTGCCCATGGCAGGGGGGTTGGAACTAGATGATCTTTAAGGTCCCTTCCAACCCAAACCATTCTATGATTCTATGATTCTCATTTAAGCATCTCTTTCGTGGTTAAGAAGCACAAATTAAGAAAAATACCACCCCCAGCAAAATGACTTATCATTCTACATTAACCACCAGTGTGTCATAAACCAGGAGTGAAATGACAGAAAACATTAAAATATATAAATATGAGCTTCACTTGTTTGAAGGCTGCCAAACTTCAACGAAACCTGACAAAGATTTTCCACTTTTAAAGGAATTAATTTCTCCTCCTAATCAGAAGTAGTTGAAATATTTTTATGTTTTGAAGTTTTGGGAATCTTCTAAGCATATGCTTTTATTTTTTTTGTAATATGATATAAATCCTAAACACTGTGGCACAGGAATATTTTCATACATTTGTTATTCAGTCGAACTATCCCACATAGTTCTGATCCAAATACAGCCAATAAACATACTTCCATGCACTCTGAAGAAATCACAGATGCAGTTCAGCTCGGACCCTTAAGTGGGGTCAAATATAGGTGGGGAGTGAGAAGACAGAAGCTGCTAAGCTCCCATTTATCTACCTGAACATCACATTCAAATCACCTAAACCACTCAGCTTCAAAATAAAGATATGATTGCTTCTACTAAGCAGCGCAAATATTTGCCCATCCACTCCTGAGCTCAATCATGCCACACAGAGGTACTTACTATGAGATCAGCGTGTCATGAAACAGAAGGATATGCAGCCCTACAGACCATATCCTGGGGTCAGAAGACAGAGCATGAACACATAGCTCAGGGTGGGCTATTTGCAGTGTTTCTCAGTGCTGAGAATCTTTGCTATTAGAATTAGCAAAAAACTGTATTAATATAATTACGGAATGGTTTGGGTTGGAA